>NC_063211.1:16105506-16110506 GCF_017589495.1 Alosa alosa | reverse complement strand
AGTAGCAAGTGGAGCAACATCCACAGACATATTCTCCCTTTCTCCATCTCCTCCTTCATGACAGCATAGAGAGAGAGAAGGAGAGAGAGAAGGAGGGATGGGAGGAAGTAGACAAACAGACATGTGGGAGATAGAGAGAGAGAGAGAGAGAGAGAGAAACAGAAAGTGAGTGGAGTAGCATTCAGAAACATATTTTCCCTCCTACCCTCCCAATCGTCTCATGCCCAAGCTGCGCTGCTGGCTTCATAGTTCAATCTTTACAGCATGACAAAGCGAGGAACAGACAGTCAGAGAGAGAGAGAAAAGAGAGAGAGAGAGAGAGAGAGAGAGAGAGAAAGAGAGAGAGCAAGAAGGACAAAGTGAGAGACAAAGAGACAAAGATGAGGCAGAGAGAGAGAGAGAGAGGGAGAAACAAAGAAATGGAAGAAAAGAGTGAGAGATGAAAAGAAAAAAGAAAGGATTACAGCACAGGACTTAGTTTGCACTCATCCTCTGTTTGCATGATGTGCATTCTGCTGGCTTTGTCATGCTAATCTCCGTGGCGTACATCCGGGCCAACTCTGGTGGGGGTCAGGCCCACATCAGGCCCAGGTCCGGCACAGCTGACAGAGGCACAATGCGCTGGGCAACGGGACCCTCCGGGCTCCTCCTGCTGACAGGGAGGATGAACAGAAAAATTAAAAAGGGTTAGGAGGATGAAAGGGAGGGAGAGAGAGAGAGAGAGAGAAGACAAATAGGGGAGAGGGGACAGAGAGAGGGATTGGAAAGAGAGACATAGATTCTAAAAGACAAAAATAAAATGAGCAGAAGGTGCTACCCACAGAGCATAAGAAATAAGAAGCAGACTGAATGACAGTGCAAGGTATAGAGGAAGAAGACATTTTGAGGACTGTGCAGTGAGGCAGGAGAACGAAGCTGCTGCTGCACACAAACACACACACACACACACATGCAAAAACACACATATACACGCACACACATGCTCGCACACACACATGCGCTCGCACAAGCATGCACACACACACTCGCACAAGCACGCACACACACACACATGCAAACACACACACACATTTGCACACACACACACACACACACACAAACACGGATGCACAGAGGTTATGTTACATCTGAAAGTCAAATAGTGACAATGCTTTGCCTTCATACAAATCAGGCACCTGCTTCTCTGATTCTCTCTGTAGGAAGGTTCTCTCTCCTATGATGTATACACACACACACACACACACACACACACCTACTAGCCTATGTGTTGTATACTAGTTACACACCATACCATGTACATTGTATACACACCATACAGTATGTTACAGTTTTTCTCGATCGTTTTGATGTTTGTGTCAACTCTGACATCACATTCTCAAAACAGTTAACATCTGTGTCTGAACAAAAGCACTCTGACCAATATGACCCATTTTGCTTGCAAAAGCTTGCTGTTACTCTCTCAACACTTAAAACATGCAGCAAAAGCCTTCAAACAACACATCCTGTCGTCAAATCACTTTGTGTGTCTGGTATCAGAAAAACTTAATGTACTGAATAAAAAATAATTGTATTCATTCCTCCCAATTGCATTGAACTACAACTTGTCATTTTTCATCAAAATAGACCTACAGTAAACAAACACATTTTGTACTGTTTTCTGTTTCTTTACAGTAAATGTGCCTTAGATCCATAGCCTACTTGCAAATAGCAACACAGAACAGACATGGCATCTCTTATGGATAATGAATGATTGCTGATTGAAGAATTGTGCAAAGGAGTTTCACACAGGTGTATCAGAGATTCAGACTTGTGCAAGGAATCTCTACCACCTGTGAAAAGATGTTTTTGTTTAACATGGGGAAACCAATCGAGTTTGGGGACTTTGAATGACAACTGTGTTACAGTTTTTCTCAGTCGCCACCTCCACAACATTTAGTCATTTGTGCACATCATAGTAGCAATTTCTCCTTCCTCTGAACAAATTGCAAATGCTTTTGGACATGTATCAGTTCCTTTGTCATGTCAGTCAAAATTAACTATACTTATGGATGCTGAATAGTCGTTCCCAATAAAACTAATAGTCTTCATTTCATTGCTTGAGTCATTACATACAAAATTGGTACTACTAGTTATCAAATTCTGTCACAATGCTGTAGAACTGCAAAGAGCATACAGTAAAAATGTGAAACGTACATATTCAGTGTCTTGTACTCACTTACTCTCCTAACTACAGCAATTTCTAACTTTACTGTAGTTTTCAAATGGCTGTACTGTATAGTGCTGTCTTGAGCATGTTCAGGTAGTGTCACCGAGTTCTGACCTTTTTTTTGCACGGGAAAACACTGAGAGAATAAACTGCCATAATGAAAACATGACAAAGCCATTTGACTATCTTGTTCATAAACGATGGTGTCGAGACTTCTCATTTTGATGACACTGGCAGTTTCATTGACATACAGTTTTTCTCAGTCGCTTTGGTGCTTTTTTCAGATCAGAATGAAAATTCTCATAACTATTAGTTCAACCTCCACAACATTTAGTAATTTGTGCACATCATAGTAGCAATTTCTCCTTCCTCTGAACAAATTGCAAATACTTTTGGACATGTATCAGTTGCTTTCATACAATTCTCTGCTGTTTTTAACATTATCATTAAACATGTCATGTCAGTCAAAATGAACTATACTTATGAATGCTGAATAGTCGTTCCCAATCAAACTAATAGTCTTCATTTCATTGCTTGAGTCATTACATACAAAATTGTTGAACTAGTTATCAAATTCTGTCACAGTGCTGTAGAATTGCAAAGAGCATACAGTAAAAATGTATGCATTCAGTGTCTTGTACTCACTTACTCACCTAACTACAGCAATGTGTAACTTTACTGTAGTTTTTTTAAATGGCTGTACAAGTACTGTATAGTGCTGTCTTGAGCATGTTCAGATAGTGTCACCGAGTTCTGACCTTTTTTTGCATTGGAAAACACTGAGAGAACTGTCATAATGAAAACATGACAAAGCCATTTGACTATCTTGTTCATAAACGATGGTGTCAAGACTTTTCATTTTGATGACACTGACAGTTTCATTGACATGAATACCTGCTTTTGAGGAATGGACTATCCATTTTGAGCAAGTGACATGCTTTTGCAGGTCATCCACTAGGTTTTGCAGTTTGCACTAATTGTTTTGAGAATTGCACTAACTTCTGTGCAAATGTTAATAGTGATGTGAGAAAAGCACCAAAGCGACTGAGAAAAACTTTAAATGAAACTTGATTTGAGGAATGGACTATTCATTTTGAGCAAGTGCCGTGCTTTTGCAGGTTATCCACTAGGTTTTGCAGTTTGCAGTAATTGTTTTGAGAATTGCACTAACTTCTGTGCAAATGTTAATAGTGATGTGAGAAAAGCACCAAAGCGACTGAGAAAAACTTTAAATGAAACTTGATTTGAGGAATGGACTATTCATTTTGAGCAAGTGCCGTGCTTTTGCAGGTTATCCACTAGGTTTTGCAGTTTGCAGTAATTGTTTTTAGAAATGCACTAACTGCTGTGCAAATGTTACTAGTGAGTGATGTGAGAAAAGCACCAAAGTGAATGAGAAAAACTCTGTTTTGCAAAAGGGTGTGCGAACTCTGTGAACCCAATGAAAACGTGTGAATATATTCGCAAGAGATGACTTCTGCTGTGCAAAGAAAGTGTTCATGAAGACCAAGTGGATCCCAGTTTCCTTAAGCAGGTCAAAGCAATCGAGAAAAACTGTAGTGTGTCTCGAATGGAAAGGGAATTAGATAGATAGATAGATAGATAGATAGATAGATACATGTAGGTAGAAAGATAGATAGATAGACAGATAGATAGATAGATAGATAGATAGATAGACAGATAGATAGATAAATAGATAGATAAATATATAGCGTTCTCTAAAAGAACATTCAGAATGTATTCACCACTTGTCATTCTATGCACTCACAGAATGTGTGTGTGTGTGTGTGTGTGTGAGAGAGAGAGATAGAGAGTGTGGGGCTGGGATTACACTTTACAAATCAAAAGGCATCTCAACGCTCTATGGGTACGCCGTGGGGAGCCTCTTCCTGGATTCAAAAACAGCGACTTTGTTGCTGTGATGATATGATTTGTTTACAAAGGTGACACAAAATTCATTCAGGTCTCCATCAGAGAGTGTGGGAATTGGAGACACATGGCAAAGTGTTTTATTGAGGAGCTTTAGGCAAAGCTTACAGGCCTTTTCAACGGTGAGAAAAAAGCAGGAGAGTGGCAGAAACCAAAATAAAACAACTAACGAGATAAAACGATGTCTGTTGATTTTTGTGGTGGCTGAAATAGGAACAGACAGTGTCCAAATGTGTGAGAAGAAATCAAAAAGGACATATTGATTTGGCAGGAAATGGAGTTGGCCGAGAGGGGAGTTTGGCAGGGCACTGATGGGCGGGGGTGGGGGGGGGTGGAGAGAGAGAGGAAGGAAGGGAGAGACTACCCAACCTTTTTTGGGAGAACAGAAAATTCTGCACTCTAGTTTACTGCTTCTATAGTATATAGACAAGTAATGTATACAACTGTATACACAAATGCATGCACACATGAAAAGGAGCTCTGTCCCATGCAGATGCACACATGGCTTAATACATCTATGCATTTCCAAATGTTCAAAAATTTCCATTTTGCACAGGAAATCAGGGCAGAACATATTCTAAATATAAGATGCTGCAATGACAGCTGCGGAGAGAGTGAATTATAATGTTACTGACAGTTTTTTTCAGTCGCTAACAAGCGTTTGTCTAACTCTAAACACAATTAGCACAGCATGGTTTTTTTTGTGGCCATACCATTCACACATTTCATGGCGTTTTCACATAATATGCAGTCAGTGAACACATTTCCACAATGCTTACATTTTCTCCCACAAAAGCAAAAACAATATTCCAAACCTTAGCTACAGTATAAAAACCTTTGCTTTTGCTCTGCTTCTGCTGCCAAG
>NC_063211.1:16063006-16100506 GCF_017589495.1 Alosa alosa | reverse complement strand
ATACCATATAGTACAACCAAAGATTGTTAAGGCGGAGCAAGATACTTCGTCGTAGTTCATGTCTATGGGCGCGAAATGGGGATCGAATCCTGTCTGCATAAAGGGGCGGTCGATGACGGTATTGACGAAGCGACGTTGCAACCGCCAACAGCAGCTGCATAAATAACCGGGCGACACCTGATATAAGGTTGATTTTCTCCAGACTGGAATGCTCAAAATGCTAAAAATGTACCTGAAATGTTCAGAAGGGTTTGAGGATCATGAAAACGTGCCCAAATTCACATTCCTAACTCTATAGAACCAAGACCTTAGCATATGTGGTGAAATTCTGAGCTATGCCCATAGACTTCAATGGAGCAGTCGCTGCCTCTGCTCTGCATAAAGGGGGATTTTGACCCCCTCGGCAATCGGGTTCCCGGAAGTGGCTCCTGATGAAACATCTTGCTCCGCCTTAACAATCTTTGGTACAACTAACCATATGGACCCTTTCAAGAGAGTTCCATTATCAGCATCATAGTTGGCCCCACAAGGCTTCCTTTTCAACATTCCATATGTTATCTTAATGCAGAGGAAGTAGATTGGGGCCCAAATAGAACGTTCAAGCATTGTTTTTGTTTTTATTGATGAAAGGGTCCATAGTAACAACTAAGATGAACAATGATAATGCTGCTGCTATTACAGGCAGCCTTTTCAGTTCTACAGTCAACTTGACACCATGTCGAGTCACTTTTTTGAGGAAGGGTGATATTACATTATACTCTGACACTCTGTTGGTTGCAATGACATCAAGAAATGACAGTTGACCTCAGTGACTTAGTATATTTCTGGTATGTCAGACTGACATCATACTGATCGGGGGCGAAAATGCAGCTTCTGAAAGACATTTTCTTTCATTAATACAGCTACTAAATATGTCTTGTGAAAATGTTTACACAGATTGTAATACTATTATGGCAGTAGTGCTGTCAAAGATATGGTTTGTATGCATGTATGGTACACTGTTCCTTACAACACACATTTCACCATTTGTAAAATAAATGCCTATTGTGTCTTATGAAGGCTATGCTTTCTCTCATAAAGAACAGACTACAGTATGTGTGAATATGTGAAGTGGGCAGTAAGAAGTTGTTTGTGTCAGTGAAAGCTTAGGTGTGTCACTTTATGTGCTTGTTTGAGTATGTGTGTGTATACTTGTATGAGAATGTGTTTGTAAATGTGTGTCTGACTCTACCTGGCTACCTATTGTTGCTCTTAATGCATCCTCTACTGTGTGTGTGTGTGTGCGCCTCATCCTTGTTTTGTTTGCTTTGTGTCACTGTTGCAGACATAGCATTAGATGAATGGCAGGGAGAGGTGAAGACAATCCTGTCACTCACACACACACACACACACACACACACACACACAGTGTCTGTGATCCCTGAAGCCTATACCTCATTGCTAGGCC
The DNA here is from genome assembly GCF_017589495.1 of Alosa alosa. Lineage (NCBI taxonomy): Eukaryota > Metazoa > Chordata > Actinopteri > Clupeiformes > Clupeidae > Alosa > Alosa alosa. Next base: position 16,099,059 of record NC_063211.1, on the reverse strand, counting down.
CACTTATTAAGTGAGGCACTAATGATAGTGTGAATTCAATTATGGGAAGGCTAATGTTTCAGTGGGGCTCCCCTCAATCGGCTTACTGAAGAGTTTAATTACAAGCCAGAGTGGATGTGTTGAACATGGGGTCAACAAATTGTATTTTTATTGCCTGTGTGTGTGTGTGTGTGTGTGTGTGTGTGTGTGTGTGTGTGTGTGTGACTGACACAATGGGAGAAAGAGAAAGAGAGATAGACAGACAGACATAGAGAGAGAGAGAGAGAGAGAGAGAGAGAGAGAGAGAGAGAGAGAGAGAGAGAGAGAGAGAGATATGAAGATTATAGCAAATTTAATATAAAGTACAGATGGAACTTGAAGTGATTTACATACATAAAAGCAAAAGAAACATCTCAAGGCAAATGAAAAGCAAATGTGAGGGTAAAGCAATAAAGACATATTAACAGATATATACATAACTAGATGTACCGCAGAGCGGTACAAAATATGACCACCGCCCAGTCCACCACATGTTTTCCACAAAAATAAGTCACGCTGAAAGGCATATATGATTCTAACTGTCTCACTGAATTCCATTATGCACACTCAATTCTCACTGGTATCTGCTAGACAACAAGTACCAAAACATGATTAGTTCATAGATTTCACATGTAAAATACATTTTATACAACCCCACCCCCATCTTGCCTGTTCATAATTCTGAGAAATTCTTGAATTGTGTGCATGTGTGCGTGTACATGTTTATGTTTATGTGTGTGGGTGGGTGTGTGTGCGTGCATGTGCATGTGCTTGTGTGTTTGCCTGTTTATGTGCCTGTGTGTGTGCATGTGCATGCATGCGTATATATGTCTACTGTGTGAGTATGTGTTATACGCAGGATTACTGTGAATGTATGTGTGTGCGTGTGTATCTGTTTATGCACATGTGTGCATATGGAATGGGTTTACATGACCCCTGGAGGCAAACATACGCAAAAAATTGGTCATCCTAGGCCCTACGGTTCTCAAGATATTCACAGAAAACTGTGTCTGCCCTACCCTCCTTTCGGGGGTCCAGTCCAGCGGGGGGGCTACAGATCAAAACGAAAAACGATGGTTCCATGCTTTCCATGTGGGGTTACATGCCCACCAAGTTTCGTGTGCCCCGGTCTTACAGTGTCCCGGGAATCCTTGACGGAAATTTGGACATGCGAAAAAGAAAAAGAAAAAAAAATCTGACTAAACCTATATGACCGCCATTATGACACCCTCTGAAGGCACGCAAAGTTTCGTGGAATTCCGTTCATGGGGGGCCACACAATAAATTAATTTATGTTACTATACACCAACTGGCCTGTAGGTGGCCGGAGAAAGTTTTCTGTGAATATCTCGAGAACCGTAGGGCCTAGGAGGTCCACCTTTATTTGTATGTTGGTCTTAAGGGGGCATGTCAACCTATCCCATTACCACTTATTTCATGTATAGCGCCACCTAGTTAAAAATTAAAAAGCAAAACATTGTTTTCATCACAATATCTCTGGCTGACATGGTTAAAACTGCACGAAATTGAAAGTGTAGGATCATTATGACACCCTCTGAATGCATGCCAAGTTTCGTGGACTTTCGTTCATGGGGGGCCTTACAATAAAATAATTTAAATTATTGATAATAATCATTCTGCTTTAATCGCCCCTCTCTTCAGTTAAGATGTTCAGAACTGCACCAAATTTTATGTGTATGATTAACCTGACATTCTCTGGGGGTATGCCAAGTTTCGTAGAATTTCATCCATGGGGGGGTCTAAAAAAATTAAGTTATGTGTACATTTAGTGACTGTCCACTCATTGGCCTGTAGATGGTGGTGCACACATATACACACGCACACACACACACACACACACAGGTACGCACATACCATCAGTATCGGCAATTACAACGGCCGATACATAATTACAAATTCAGATTAAAGGAAAACCAAATATTCATCATAATAATTAGGCTGCATTTCCAGTATTGGCGTCACGTAGTCATTTGTCCACCAGATGGTGCATCGTTGCAGTGAGACGTAATTTTGTTGGAAGTTAATCTAAAGAGGGTTGGAAAGACACTACGCTTCCTACAAGGCCAAGACTGTAGTTTACCGCTGAGAACGTCTAATAAGGGTAGGATGATTTCTGCATGACATGTAATTCCCATTTCTTCTTAAAGCCGAAATAAATCTGCGAATGTTGATCGGACATGCTTGGTTTTTACTGCAGGTAGGCTACGTTAATCTTAAATTATATCAATAGAGAGTAGGTAAATAATGTTACCGTTAGCATTGGTTGAGTGATAGAGGCCAATTTGATTATTGATGTATTTGTAGAAAACCATAAATGCGGTTATAGGCTACCAAGAAAATTGATAACAGCACTAATTGCATCTTTCAACTGTCATCTCTGTACTGGCCTCACTAACTTTAGCTATTAGTTATCCAGCAAGTTAAACATTAGGCTATAGGATACAAAGAACGTCGATGCAGCTTGATCCTTTGTTCAAATTCTCCCATTCCTTTATTAATTTTGTAAAACTGTAACACAGAAATACATCTCTTTCAGCTCATTTATGCCTTTTTAGGAATATACATTTAGGAATATAAATCACATAGAATATGACTGACTGCAACTGTAAATAACACACTTCATCGCTACCACGTTTCAACCACGCTAGCCGCCATTACGATATAAGAAACCATATCAATGAACTAAAATGGCTTATATTGCATGTCACACAGTTACCTAACATACATGTAGAAAACGAAATAATACTTACAGGCATTGCCCTCATAGGGAACCAAATTATATTTAAAGCGACTTATTGCTGTAAACTGGTAGCTGAATATTCACGAGACACTAAAACATCCGTTACCTCGTTGACTTCTTTTCCGTCGTGAGAGAACAGGAAGTAGGCGGAACACATTTCTGCATACCGGGAAAATGACCATTTCACCCAGTAGATGGCACTCTAACACAACAATTGCTTAGAAACATAGAAAACAGTAAGCTTGACGTTTATGTCTGCTAAGACCATGACAATCTTATTTGCTTATAACCATAACCTAGGCTACTAACAGAAGCTAAGTGAGTTAGCCACAACACGTTCGCTACGTGATGGTTTTCTAATGGAAAATATAGGCTACCTGAAAGATAACCTGATGATGCAAACTAAACACAAGTCTCAAAAAGCATCTGAGTCAACGTTCATTCCCAATCACCCATATAGGCTACTTCAATCCTCTATTTTCAAAGGTGATTCAAGTAAGGAAGAGCATGGCTCAAAGTAAAGTAACTAGGACTGAAACTACATAAATTCGTCAAAGTGAATAATTTGTGTCAACTCGCCGCAATGTAGATTTATTAACGCACCCGTGATCTACATCTCCATTTAAACCAAATGTTTTAGAGCGCACGTTGAGAGATGTATCCAGGACAGGGCTGTACCTACACAAATTTGTTGCACATGCTACAAAAATCATTCTTTGCGATGGATGATTTAGTATCAACGTTACAGTTTTGCCTATGGCTATACCGTGAGACTGAGACGTTTTTTGTTTGTTCGAAGTGCGTGTTTAGGGTGTGAGAGGGGAGTCTATGTGCTTTGATTCCAGCTTGGTAGTAGAAGTCTATGCAATTAAAAAACACGTGTGTGTGAAGTATCCAAACAATGATAACGCTTTCATTATGGCTGCTTTAGCCATAGACCTTGAGCTACTGTACAGTGGGTTGGGTTCCATTTAGAAGTGTCGCTTTCCATTGATTCACACACAGCTCGTGAAATGTATTAATACTGATATGCAAAACTATTAACTTTTCGCCAAGAAACTTGGCCCGTTAAAATGTGTATGAACAGTCTAGCAACGCATTTCATGAAGGCCCTTTTGGACATGTCAGTTATTTGCACCACTGGGTAAAACGGCATTTTGTTTTAGACTACTGGTATTTAATTTGTGCAATGTGCATTGGCAATAAAGCTGAATATCATATGAACTAGATGACTAAACTTATGCATATGTAGAAGAAGAAACATTCACAAAAATCCATGACATGACCTCTCTTCTTGATAGCTGTTGAAAACTGCATGGAACTGACAGGGATTGTTTTGTTTAATAATAAATAAATAAATACATTATGCTGTTACCTTCTGCTTTTCCCAAATACAATGTAGCCTACAGGTGTACCTTTCATCAGTCCAGTGGCAATGGATGGACTGTGATGAACTGCCCTACTTGTGATTGTTTAGATATTTTAAAGGTTTTATAACAATGCTACAAATTTTTTGGCAAGTGCTACAAATCTATTCACCTTTGCAGCGCCAGAAGGCTACTTTGTGTGCAGCCCGCAAACACACATTCCAAACAAGCATACACAAAAGTTTCAAGAGTGGGGGATGGAGTAGAAGATGGAGACAAATTCATTTATATGATTTATTTTCGCGGAATGGATGTACAGGACTGAGCGGCGGTCATATTTTGTACCGCTATGCGGTACATCTAGTTACAATTAAGATAATCAAATTAAAAGTAAAATGCAGTAAGTATGAAGTGCATGTTCAGTTCTAGCGCATGAAAACGAATATGCTTTTACATGGCTGGTGACAGAGAGTGTTATCAGCATGCCAAGATTTCAGACTTTGGTTTGTATAGCCCAGGAGTCTTTTAATTCTCCTCAGTTTGTTGCCAAACACAATGATCTCTCTTTTGTCTTTATTTTTTTTTATTTGTCATGTGTACTTCAACCTTACGGTTACAATAATGTTATTAATACATTATCATTGCACTGAACTGCCTTGCACTATATTTATATTTAATTTTAAACCTCAGTCTATACTGATATTGCACTATTCCCACCCTCAACTGTATATTGCATCTTACCTGTGCCTGTTGAGGTGTCCACGACTTGGCAACCTTGACAGGGACAACAAGGAGGCACACATCCCCAGCCGCCCCCCCCCCCCACACACACACACTGCCCTTCATTCTATTCATACTCATGATTCTGATTCAGATTCTGATTTACTGTGCTTATTTAACTTAGCAAAATTCTGGCTTTTTATATTTATGACCGCCGCTAGCGAAGCTAGCGAAGCGGTCATATAGGGATTGTCAAAGTTTTTTTTTTTTTTCACTCATCTACTTCCTGAATTTTTGGTCAACGATACCCGGGACACCGGGGCACATGAAATTTGGTGGGTATGTAGCCCCCCTAGACTGTTACGGAAAAATTTTGTTTGGTCCCCCCCCGAACCCCAAAAAATTCAGTTTTTCCTAAATAACTACCTGAACCGTGGCACCGAGGATGAATTTAACTGCAGGTATGTTAATCTTATACAAGTTGTATCAATAGCCTACGACCTAGGTAAAATAATGTTAGGCCTACCGTTAGCATTGGTTGAGTGATGGAGGCCAATTTGATTATTGACCAGTGTATTTATAGAAAACCATAAATGCGGTTACCAAGCAAATTGATATCAGCGCTGTAATTGTATCTTTCGACTGTCATCTTCTTTTCTGACAATAGCCTACAGGAGCTAAGTGAGTTAGCCACAACGTGTTCGCTAACGTGATGGTTTTCTAATGGAAAATATAGGCCTACCTGAACGATAACCTGTCTATGAAGCATCCTAAACAGGCTGGGACATTTCTGCTTGCTAAATAGGTTTTTCTGCTGTTTATTCGCTCACAGTCCTTGGTGGCCCTGTCAGTGCTTTGTAAAATGTTGCATTAAGACCACAAAAAGTCTCAACAAGCATCTGAGCTAACGTTCATTCCCAAACAATCCTCTATTTTCAAAGGTGTTTCAAGTAACGTTAAGGAAGAGCATGGCTCAAAGTAAAGTAACTAGGGCTGAGACAACTTAATTGACTAGACTACATAAATTCGTCAAAGTGAATCATTGTGTCAACTCGTCACAATGTAGATTTATTAACGCACCAGTGATGATCTAGGCTACATCTCCATTTAAACCAAATGTTTTAGAGTGCACTTTGAGAGATATATCCAGGGCAGGTCTGTACTTTTCATTCTCTGCGATGGATGATTTACTAACGTTACGTCTGATACAGTTTTGCCTATGGCTATACATGTGTGAGACTGAGACGCTTGTTTGTTTGTTTGAAGTGCTTGTTTAGGGTGTGAGAGGTGAATCGAGGTGCTTTGATTCCAGCTTGGTAGTGGTAGTCTATGCAATTAAAAAGCATGTGTGTGTGGGAAGTATCCAAACAATGATGACACTTTCATTATGGCTTTTTTAGCCACAGACCTTCAGCTATTGTACAGTGGATCCCATTTAGAAGTGGCAGCTTAAAGGGACACCAGGCAACGTTTTCGTGTTAATTACTCATCTTCGTAAGTCATAATGGTTAAATGACTCATTACAGGGCAAATGAAGACTCTCTCGCCTTCCCCTAGGCTACTGCCTGTAGGAAGAAAATCCCGCTTGCAAGTTCAGTGTATCGTACCCGCCAACCGAAGCAGGATCAGTTTACATCCTGCATCCACAGCACAGAGGCAGGCTAACGAAACGCTAGTAATTGTTGCAAACGTGTGTATAATGGCAGAGCAGGCGAAAAAGCAGCGAAAACACTTGATGGAAGATGTAAAGAAAAGGAAAAGAGCTTCAGACCGAGCGAGGGGGAGTTTCATAGAGAAAAAGCATCAGGCTTGCCTGGTGTCCCTTTAAGTCCGCTTGATACTGTAAGCCAGGTGTTTTCAACCAGTGGTCCGTGGCCCACTTGTGGTCCGTGAGGACATTGCTGGTGATCCCTGACCATGATCCCTGACCATGATTCAGTAGTTGCAATGTGGAAATCAGTATTTTCCCCACGAACAATAACGGACGCAGCTCTCAAATTGGGCCGTTAAAATGTGAACAGTCTAGCGACGCATTTCAAGAAGGCCCTTTTGGACATGTCAGTTATTTGTACCACTGGTTAGATGTAAAACTGCATTTCGTTTTAGACTATTGGTATTTAATTTGTGCATTGACAATAAAGTTGAATATCATATGAACTAAAGATGACTAAAATTGTGCATACTGTATGTAGAAGAAGAAACATTCACAAAAATCCATGGCATGACCTCTCTTCTTGATAGCTGTTGAAAACTGCATGGAAATGACAGGGATTGTTTTGTTTATTAATAAATAAATAAATAAATAAATAAATAAATAAAAGTAAAACTGATACCTTCTGCTTTCCCCAAATACAATGTAGCCTACAGGTGTACATGACCTTTCATCAGTCCAGTTGCAATGGATGAACTGTGATGAACTGCCCTACTTGTGATTGTTTAGAGATTTTAAAGGTTTTATAACAATGCTACAATTCTTTTGGCTAGTGCTACAAATCTATTCACCTTTGCAGCGCCAGTAGGCTACTTTCTGTGCGGCCTGCCACACACACACAGGCATGCCAAACAACACAAAAGTTTCAAGAGTGGGGGATGGAGTAGAAGATGGAGACAAATTGATTAGTGTGATTTATGTTCGTGGAACGGATATACACGACTGAGCGGCGGTCATATTGTGTACCACTATGCGGTACATCTACTGTAGTTATAAAGTTGTAATCAATGTCCAATCACCAACTTCTGAGTTGTTCGGAATGCAGCAGAAGTCCTTCTGATGCTGCTTTCTCCTCTCACACACAAGCCCCTCCACCTCCAGATTAGAGAGACTCTCTGTCAGACAAAGGCATCGGTTGTGAGCCGAACCATAACCCGAAGGGGTTGCCTTTTATCTCCATTTATAGGACAAGAGGAAATCTATCAATTAAACAAATTCTCTAGTGGGGGTGAAGAAGTTCTGTGTGCCTCCGAGACACGCGACACAATGTTTCCCCACAGGAATCTGAGTTTTCTTAAATTTATGGATTAGCCACATGAGTGAGTGTTTTACTACGAGTGGCTACGAGTGGTTTTACTACAATTGCCTGCCACAAATTAAGTCTGACGTGGAATCACAGGGAACTCGTGGCCATGACAGTAGTTCGCCACTTTGCCAAGTTTGGTGGGACACGCAAGGAATGTGTGAGGGGAGGGAGGGGGATCACGTCTTTCTTAGGCCTGTTGAGAAGAGAGACAATCTGCTCTGTGTTCTGAAGTGTAACGAATGGACCGTGGTGTGGTCCATAAATATGTTTTTTTCTCCCCAGAAGCCATCGCCTCTGTCAAAAGAGATCACATGAGGGCCGCCTCTAAAGGTTGAGCCCTTGTATGTTTTTGTTTGTTTGTTTGCCTCCCTCCCTCTCTCTCTTCCTCCCTCTCACACATTATCACTCTCTCTCTCTTCCTCACTCTCTGTCTCTCTATCTCTCTGTTTGTGTGTACAGACATAGCCATTTGGTTTTGCAACCCTGGAGGCAGAACAGAGAGTAGCTCAAACTCAGACACACACACACACACACACACTCACACACACACACACACACACACACACACACACACACACACACACACACACACACACACACATATACACACACTCTCTCTCACACACACACACACTTGCACAAACACACACACAAACCTGATAAAGAACAAACCCTCAAACAGATCAGATCACAGATAGTCATGGGATTGTCATTACTTAAAGGGTTGGTTCAGAGTAATTTCACTCTAGGGTCCTTTGCACCATGACCTTGAGCCAAACACCCGAGTATGATGGACAACGGGATCACAGGATAACACAACACAGTTAACTTACCATTACCTTCTCTATCTTGATCCCTCCATCTGCATCCGTTGACTTTTCTTGATCCATAACAGTTATTCTACTCTTATTACAGGGTAATACTTATTGTTACACTATTGTGTACTATTCACACTGTATCTTGATTGTTCCCTATTTTTGTAAGTTGCTTTGGACAAAGGCATCAGCTAAATGAATAAATGTAAATGTAAATATTTTTTTCTGAATAAGGTCAGTTAGTCAATTAATTTCTTTTGAAGGAGATTATTTAGAAAAAATGAAATATTTTTAAGCCCACTGGACTTGGTCAAGATCAACTAAAGTATCTGGCAAGACCAATTTCCGAGATCAAGCCTATTGCATACGAGTAATGTTATGTTGCATAGCCTTTTCAAATTTTAGAACTGTGTAGCTTATTAGACTTGTTTATATCTTCACCTGTGACATGATTGTCTACATATAGAACATTTCACTAATGTGTTATGCTTTTTGAGCAAGAGAATGAAAGAAGAGGCTTATTTTTTGTGGTGTTAAAATTTATTTGCGAAATGAGTAGTAAAATGTAACTGAATATAATTTAGTCTACCTTTGTAGGTTTACTGAAGGAATGGGGAGTTATTATTGGCCCAGGTGCTCAAGTCAATTGAGCTGCTGAGCTGGCTCTATGCTTCTGAAGGAAGCCAATCAAGGCCCTTCTCTTGCTCTCCAAATCGGCCAGCATAAGAGACAGGCCAAGGCTGGGGTGATATTGGGTCATATCAGGGGTCAGAACCAACTGCTGGTGCTGGGCCACATTGTTCTCACAGAGAAGGGCTTTGAGCTGATCCTTCAACGTAGAGGTCTTCTGTGAAGCCAAGCCAACCTGCTCAGCGGCCAGCCGGCAAGGTGGTTTCAGACCGCTCATGGGGCAGGGTGATTGGATCGTGGGTCTGCGGGAGGTTGAGCTGGCCATTTCATCACGCAGCTTGCAACCATATCCAGAAGCTTTAAAACGTTCCGGATCAGAAACCGGGGATATTTCAGTAGCTTTGGTCCCTACGCCCTGCTTCAGCTGGGCCAGGAGGTGATCACACTCCCTCTGGAAGTAAGGATGGGCAAACACCTGTAGGGTGGGGGAAAAGGGAGGTGGGTGGCAGGTGAAAGACGGAGTTAGTGAGCACTCAAGTTCTACCAACTTACTTTTTTTCCATGAATTTTAATTTGCTTAATGACTAAGCAGAATCTAGTAATTCTGTTTAACTCAACGTTGTGCTAAAGTGGTGATACATACCATGACCTCTTTGGCAGTAATGTCCATGCTGGGATTTCCATGGTTTTCTAAGTTAAATCCAGGCCTGGTAAATCCATACAGGTTAAGCTGGCGATAGAAGTTTTTGACGCTCTTTGTGTTGAATATATCTCTTTCAAGGATTTCAGCAATGAACATCATCTCATGGATGACCACAGCAGTTCCATCAGCGCTCCACCATACGGACCGATAGGTGTCATTTTTGGCAACATTCCAAAATATATATGGGAATATGTCTGACTGACCTGTTGGTCTACACTTCTCAGTGTTCGGTTTTTGCGCTATTTGAGTTGGTCTCAGTTCGAGGCCGATTTTCTTCCTCTTGTCAGAGGGTATCAGTGACAAAAGCACCCGTGCCCTCTCTTTCCTCAAGGTGTTTAGGTCAGCAGATGCTGAAGATGAACCTTTAGTCGACGGGCGACTGTAGGGCCGAGGTTTGTGATTCTTTTGATTGGACATCTTCAAATTGATGGGTGACTGGTGATTGTGAAGATCCATCATTTCATCCATTACAATATCAGAAGACATCTTACTCTTTCGCAGTGTTGGCAGTGAATGAAACATTGGACCAGACAATGAGATAGAATTTTGCAAAGTAGAATCCTACCGGTATTCTTAATTCTACCGTTGCCAAGGTGAAAGACATCATAAAGAGTAGGCCCTTTTTTCTAGAATTCTCTCCATTTGGTTGCATGCAGAGCCCTATTAGATAGAGATAGATAGAGATAGATAGATAGATAGATAGATAGATATATAGATAGATAGATAGATTACTTTATTCATCCCCAAAGGGAAATTATGGTGTTACAGCAGCAATAAATAATATAAACATATATCACACATAAACATACATACAAGTTAAAAAATAAATACAATTGGATATAGTCTCTGTTAAAGAGGTTGTAAACTGCATTGACTCTCAGCATAAGATTTTCTCTCACGGCACAAAGGGGAGTTGTTGTAAATAGTTATGGCAGTGGGCAGGAAGGATTTTCTATAACGCTCCTTGCTACAGCGAAGTTGGAGCAACCTCCAGCTGAAAACACTCTGTGGTTTGACCAGTAGTTCATTCATTGGATGTGAGGTGTTGTCCATAATGTTAAGGAGCTTTAATTAAGGTTAACATAATTTAACTTTTATTAAGGTTTTTCATATGACATATTAGGTTCTGTGGCGCTTTGTTTACCGCCACCTGGTAGACAACATTGAACATTAAACACATTGAACGTCGTTGTCTGCAGTGCAGTTGCCTTTCGGTAGGCTACATCTATCTTTATTTCAACAACATGTCAATGTCAGACATCAATAAACGGGATGATGAAACATTATTCCATTGTTCAATATTTGATAGCTTGTCACGGGATTGTTATTTCGCTAACATTGCCCTGATTTGGGGTTGATCCGTATGGGAGAACTGGCAAAGTTGTAGCCTAAGTTTTTTTCTATTTTCTATGTTCAAAAATCGGTTTACACAAAGACGATAAACTTTCTTAGAAGTTGTGAAATTTGGCCAGGTAGGAGACATAGATGTCTTCTCTCTGAAAGTTAACACAGCATTTTTTTTTTTTTTTCAAACCTTTATTTTACCAGGAAGGTCCCATTGAGACACAGTGTCTCCAGGGAGTCCTGGTCCAAACAATAACCCAGCAAACACACAACGTTTTTGGAATGTTCAGATCACACAAAAATAAACCTTTAAAAGACGTTCTGGGAACGGTTGGTGGGATGTGAGATTCACATACAGACTACAGTGTAGTTCTTAGACTGATGCCCACATTAGAAGTATTAATTCAGGACCAAACATGAAGTTGTCATATTCACAGCATACATTTACAGAGATTTCAGAAGTAAAAATCAAACCAGTTTCTCTTTTTGGAGAAATTGACTGTATGTTAATTAGGTACCCCTGGCACCCCTGTGTGGTGAGGAATGTTCTTTTGGGGTGGCCATTTGGCTTTGGTTCAAAATGTCTGGCCTTACACTTACCACTCTGCCTACCAGTCCAGTATTAAACAAATAGTGATGTGACATTGTGACGTATGTGAAAAACCTCAATAGAGAGTGAGTTGCAACAATGGGTGTTCAAACTTATATATCTATACGGCTCTAGTTGCATGCATTTGTTATTTAACTGTGATGCACGAGAGAAAGACAGAAAGGGAAAGGGGAAAAAAGTGTGTGTATTTGTGTGTGTGTGTGTGTGTGTGTGTGTGTGTGTGTGATAGAGAGAGAGGAGAGAGGAGTGCCTGTCCCATCACCAGTGCAAGGCTTCTGCTGTCTCAGCTAGCCTCCTGCAGAGCAGGAGGAGAAGCTAATGGAGGATAATGCAAGTGATGTGACCACACTGCAGATACATCCAGTCATCTAATGAGTGTGTGAGGTTACCAACACACTCACACACACACATATGCACAACACACACACACACACACACACACACACACACACATGCAGAAAGAGGGAGAGGGACAAATACTCACACAAGCACACACACATACATATAAACAAACACACACACACACACACACACACACACACATAGGGCATACATAAGCACACACATATATGCATATACACAAACACACACACACACACACACACACAATTTAACACTCACAACAACACAGAGAAAAACACAACGCCATCGTAACCAAGCAACATGTCCATCAGAGGAAACCTGAGAGTGGAGGCTGTTGTCTATTAGGGAGGCTGCGGTGCTGGCAGCAGGAGAGGCTCAGGAGTGGAATCTTTTCTGACACATCTGTACTCGCAGCCCCCTGCAGTTTCTGGAACCCGCGGATTGGGTTGCTGATAAGAGGGTTGGTAAGGCAGTCGTAGAGCAGTACTGCAGTGTGTGTGTGTGTGTGTGTGTGTGTGTGTGTGTGTCTGTCTGTCTGTGTGTGTGTGTGTGTGTGTGTGTGTGTGTGTGTGTGTGTGTGTGTGTGTGTGTGTGTGTGTCTGTGTGTGTGTGTGTGTGTGTGTGTGTGTGTGTCTATGTGTGTGTGTCGTGCGTCTTGGCGATGTGTGTGTCTTGGCGTACATACACGCCACATTCTAGTCTATCTTGATCTATGATCCTCATCACTGTGACAACTCATCTTTTCCTTAAAACAGATTAAACAAATTATCTTAATTTAAGATTCCTTAAGATCAGTTTTTAGATAAAGCTTTGTCAACCTTTACTCACCTTTTTCATAAGGGACTCACAAAAGCAAGGAGTAACATTCAAAAACATTCAAGGAGTAACATTGAATCTGATCTGTTATGGACACGCAACTTTCTGATTGACTGTTTCTTGGACCATGAGGTTGCTGCTTCTCCCATACATGCTAAATTTGTATGTATCACTGATCCTGTCAAATGCATAGGAAATAGGTAGATACATCAGGCCAAAGAGCCTCTCTGTCTGCTCAGTGTTATCCCCTGCTGATGGGTTGCGTCTCTCTCTCACACACACACACACACACACACTTTGTCTCTCTCTCTCTCTCTCTCTCTCTCTCTTTTTTCTCTCTTTCTCTAATGGCTCATTAGTGTAGCTCAAGGGCAGGTGGGCTCACACCAGCAGATGTAAGATCATCTACGAGAGGGAATAGGCCACATCAAATTAGGACTGATGGCCCGTTGCCATGACATCCTCACCCTGACACCCTGGAACTGTTCAGGGCACTCATGCCTCCATCCATCTTGGATCAATGGGCCAGAGGCATCCTCAAATTAAACTTTTATGTCAGGTAATGCTCAACACGGATGCATATCCAGCACATGAGTAAATCATGACGGCAGTGATAATTTACTTAAACAAACTGATGCATAGTTGTGAGTGAGCTCCTTGTCAAATGACCGAATCAGTGTGTGTGCGTGTACATGTGTGTGTGTGTGTGTGTGTGTGTGTGTGTGTGTGTGTGTGTGTGTGTGTGTGTGTGTTTGTTTGACGTTTCCCCCTCACCCATTGTGGTGAGACACTGGTGACACAGGACGTCAAGTTTTACACACTCCATTTTACATCATGTCACAACGGTTACATCACATAAATCACATTAACAATCATTTGCCTATCGGCCCCAAAGGACTGTCAAAGGAAGAATTTTATACATCATACTTTTATACATTTATACCCACATCTCTGTTTTACTGTGACTTGGTGGCAGGGAGATAAAAGGAAGGGAAATGGCAGTTTGAGATCTTCTCTGGCTCCCCGTGGCTGTGGCGCAGCCTCGTTGAAATGTCTAATGTACTAAACACAGCGGAGGAGGGAGGGAGAATGACAGCCATCACAATAAACTCAGACGAGAGTCTGAGGGAGATCCACCCCCCCACCCCACCCCGCCGCAAGATGTGTTGTGCGATGTCGTGTCGCGCGTCCGACCCTGCCATGCCTTAATCCCTCGCTTTCGAGTCGTCTCAGCCCGAGCCTTGTCAGCTGTTTGCCTGAGCAAACCCACAACCGACGAAACTCGCACGGCTGCCACGGAAAGTCTCCCAGCTCCAAAAGTAACCCCTGTCACCTCTACGCTCAAGCTTGGGTGCCATGGCAACAGTGGTGGTGGTGGGAAAACTGATACATATATAATAAGGTTACAGTTTGTGTTTTTAAAGGGACCCTTAACAAGATTTGTTCTCGGGGTCCCCCTACAGTTGAGAAGCGCAATGATAAATAACCACTAAATATGCCACTATTGCAACAAAGTATGGACATAACTCTGATATAATTTAGAAGGAATGCACCGACAGCAGTCTGTAGAAAAAGGAGGTGAAGTTGTGTTGGGTCATTAAGCAGGGACCAACGATAAATAAAAAATACTTAAATTAAAGACAGTGAATAGCTCAGAAAACTGTATTTTGTCCTGCATATATGGTAATGTATTGGCACCAGATCAGTGTTGGCTCATTTCCTGTATATATGTGACAGTTCTGGTGGACTGTATATGTGACAGTTCTGGTGGACTGCTATGATTGGATGAAAGAGCCTCTACGATGTATATGATAGACACAATCACAGCATGGGGTGCTTTATGATACATATCATTCTGGTTGATGGTTGAGCTAGTAAAATTGTCCCCTGCTGTTGAGGGACCCTATAATGTTCTGAAGGTCCTACTGACACACACACACACACACACACACACACACACACACACACACACACACACACACAAACACACCATGAAGAGTACTGTTTCACCAACAGGCTGAGAGCTATGGAGGTATTCCACCATTTTTTTTAAGAAAAAGAAAGTGTGTATTTGTAATGGTCTGAGGTGATTTAAGCTTGAGATAGAGACTTCAGGAATAATCTTTCCCATCCAAACTGAAGGGCAGAGCCTCAAATATTTGATCAATATATAGTATGATGTTAGATGGGAGGCTGACTCATAGGGTTTTTGCTCTAATCTCACACCTGCGTGTATTTATGAAAGGCTTTTGTCACCAGATGTTACTGAATGTGATGCCTGAGTCTGTTCTATACAACCTCCAGCTGTGACAATATTACAAGTATGTGTCATTAACCATATGGGCCAATTTCAGGCTAATTTTCAAAACTGTTAAACAGAATGAATGTAGTATACTGTACAACTGTATGTGGTTTTATTCATCAATAATCCGATGGTTCTTTGCATCTCCTGCTGTTGCTGTTGCGGTTGCTTCTGCTGCAGATATTCAATGAGGTTAAAGTGAAATTCTTGCCCTACTCACAGACATGTTTATGCCTGCAGCCTGAGCAGATCTCTCTATAGGCGGGCTCTGGTCACGGACACCCAGTGGGCTAATAATAATAGAAGCTGCGCTTCATAAATAGGGTGGCGGTGTCGTCTGAACTCCATCTGCTCTCCTTTCCATTCGGCTCCAGCCCCAAACTAACGAGGAAACCCAGGGGGTTCCCTCTTGAGAGGAGATAGAGAGAGAGAGAGAGAGAGAGAGAGAGAGAGAGGTGGAGAGAGGCAGAGATAGAGAGAGAGATGTAAAGAGAGAGTGGAAGAGAGGAGAGAGAGAAAGTGGGAGACGGAGACGGAGGGCATAAAAAAGAGACATGGAGCAACAGTGAGAGACAGAAAGAGTGGGGGAGAGAGAGAGGGAGGGATGGAGAGAGGGAGGGATGGAGAGAGGGACGTATAGGAGTGTAAAAGAGAGGAGAGAGGGAGGGATGGATGGATGGAAAGTGAGAGAGCAAGGGAGAGAGAGAGAGAAAGAGAAGATGACAGAGAAGACAGAGAGGTGGAGAGAGGGAAAGGTGGAGAGAAGGAGGCCTTTCATCCTCCCCATGTCGGTGACATGATCATTAGGAGCAGTGAAAACTACGCCTGCGGCGGACGCCACCAGGGACGCGACACACACGTGACAGCACAATTAATTTTAGACCACTCGTGCTTTCTCTGGAGCAAAGCTGCACGGGAGCTCCTTGGTAGAGAAAGAGAGGGAGATAGAGAAAGAGATAGAGAGTGAGATAGAGATTAAGATTTACAGAGTCTGGGGGAAAAACAGAGAGAAAGAGAGTAAGGGGCAGTAAAGAAGGGGGAAGGAAGTTGAAAGAGAGAATGGTGAAAAAGAAAGTGAAAGAGACTATCAGGAGTACTCTGCAGTACCTGCACAACTGGCCACTGCTGTCCCCAATATCTGGTCAGTCTTGTATCTGTTCTCCATTCTTGTTCTGTTTCTCCATCTCTCTTCTTCAGTTCATCTCTTCATCTCCCTTCATTTCCTCCAACTCCTCTTTAGTGTTTGATCCACTCAAGTGTCTATCCAGCATGCCTCTGTTCTCTCCTTCCTGTCCAAGGTTAAAACGACTCAATTCATCACCATAGCGAATCTCAGCTCTTTGGAATGATCTAGCTCTTGAGGATCTGACAGCCAATGGCCAAGTAGGCAGTGTGTCTACCAGATAGAGATGGGAACAAACATTCACAGACTTCTTCAAATAATTGTTTTGTTTGGAAGGGGCGAAGGCAGAGGTGCACATAACGGGGGTAGACGCCAGATGGAGGTGTAGTGGGCCTAACATCGAAACACCAAAGAAGGAGGGTGTCCACCTGATGATCCCTATGAGCGCTCACCCCAACGGTTCGCAGACCTGCCCCACACTCAGGTCTTAGTGCTGTGCAACCATTTGGGATAACAACACCTCATCCTTATCTTCTCTACTGCCTTGGGTTCACAGTGAACATTTGTGTAGGAGGTAGTTTTTTGGCAAACAAACAAACGCTGGACTAAAGGTTCCCACAAAAACGTTCAAATTTAAAATGTAAAAGAATTCATCACATTTATCTTGACCGTTCATCTCTGTTTGCACCTCTGGATTAGACCTGGGCCATGTCAATAATAATAATAATAATAATAATAATAATAATAATAATAATATATTTTATTTGTAATGCACTTTACATTCCCAGGGAATCTCAAAGTGCTATGTCTAAATATAGTGTATTCATCTGTATTGTTTCCAGCCTACCTTTGGAAAGATTATTTGTGTTTTAATAAATGTGCATTACAATGAAATAATGAACTGATGTTAGTAAATGGTTGATTTGGACTATGTCTATAGCATCATATACACACATACAGAGAGAGAGTGAGAGAGAAGTGCATACAAACACACACACACAAACACAGACACACACACACACACACACATGTATGTCTGTATGCAAATATACCTTTTCTTTCTCAGAGAGAGAGAGAGAGAGAGATTTATATGCATATGTACTTGTGTCTTTAGAAAGGCTTTGGCAAAACAAATTATTTTTTTCTCTCATACCAATAAAGCTCTTTTGAATTTGAATTTGATAGAGAGAAATTTGACACACAGTATGCCTCTGGACAGAAATAAATGGGACCCAAAAAACCTGCATTTAAAAACCTGGACCTTTTTTAGATTTTTTGCATGTGAATGTTTGCCTCCTCAAAGCCACCAGAGCAGACTCGTAAACTGGGTTAATAAGTAATAAGTCTGCATTTATAAGAAGCCAAACGCTCGAGCCACAGGAATATTTCACAGACGTGTGACACACAGAGAAATTTTCTCTCCTCTCACTCTCACTCTCTCGTCCTGCTCCACTCCCCGTGGCTCAGTGGTTAACAGCCAGTGCTCAGTGAAGCAGGACTGGGTCTTTTAAATAAGGCCCCACTTCCTCAGAACCACAGATGAAAAACCACATTTACACACACACACACACACACACACACACACACACACACACACACACACACACACACACACACACACACACACACACACATATCATAGGGGCTTGGGGCCTGGAGAGACTGTCGCTTAAGACACAAGGTCAGAAGAAATGTTCCCCATTCTCTCTCTCTCTCTCTCTCTCTCTGTCTCTCTGTGTCTCTCCTTTTTCTCTCCCCCTCTTTTTCTCTCCCTCTCTTTCTCTCTCTCTCTCTTTCTCTCTCCCTCTCTCTGTCTCTTTCTTTTACTTTCATTTCATTCCTCATCTATCTCCTCCGGTTCTCTTCCTAGATCCAAGATAGATAAATTCCCTGTATATTTGCCGCATGAAGAAAAAGATGGACGTGCCTGCCAATGTCAGCGTTATTATTTCTCCCTGCTATTGTAATATGCCAGGGAATATGCAATCACTCCTTGGCTTGGCGAATTGATTTGTTTGAATGTGCCTGTTGCCGTGGAGCCAGCTAAAGTAACTGTCGGCTTGCCAGTGTTATATATTTATTTGCTTGAATGTGGGGGCACACCGACAGAAGCGATAATGTCCTTTTCACTGCAATTATTCGTCCCTTCTGTGACCTGATGCCATAACTGGTGTAGCCTTCTTTATAGTCTGATCTTCTGCCCATGCTCTGACCTTACACTGAGAGGGTCCGGACGTGCATCACCCTCGTTATTCAGTTTTTTCTCGCATAGGAGGAGTATGCTAATGTACTGGTATTATTTCACTACCTGGAACTGATTAAGATTTTTGTTTTATCCATTTAGGTGAGTAGTTGACCTGTGAAAGGTCTATGTGTGCCGTTTTGTAGTCCCCGTCTTAAGATCTCGATACTTCTTACTATACTGTATTACTAAGCTTATGGTATTCAGTGATGCGATAAAGAAAGAAGCATTGAGATCTTGCCCTGGTTATTTCACTTAAAAATCCATGAAAAAATATTTTCTAGAGACACAAATGTCACTCAAAATAACTGACAGTTAAGTAATCTCACACCAGATGACTTAGAGCATATTTAGCTACAGTGATGTGATTCAGTGAATACCATGGGGAGTATCTTGATTCATGTTTGTCCAATTGACCCCCTCTTCATTTGAACATATACCACTGCACCACATGCCCAGACGGGAGCGTCTCACGTCCAATTGGCCCGACCAGAAAACCCAGACTGAGTCTCTCCTGGAGGTGTTGCTGCTGAGTGGGAGCAGGAGCGGGGGGTGTCTGTTAGATAATGTATTAGTCACCCTCTCTCCTTGTCACCTCGTCCTCTCTGCCCCACCCCCACACACACACACACACACATGCACCCACACACCATCACCATCACTGCCACCACCACCACCTCGCCAGTCCTCTGAGAGAGAAGTGTGATGGTGACACAGTCATGGTGATGACACTCTCCTACTTCTTCTCATTCTCTCTCTCTCTCACGTTCTCACACACTGTCTCACATTCACTCTCTCTCTCACATTTGGACTCTCTGAACTCCCCCACTCTTTCTTAATTTCTCTTCAATCCTTACTACTTTTTTCTCTCCGTTTCCAAATCGGCATCTCACTTTATTCTGTCTCTCTCTTTTCCTCTCATTCGTTGTCTCTATAACTTTCCCAACTCAGTTCTCTCTCTCTCTCTCTCACCCTCTCTCTTTCACTCTCTCTCTCTCTCTGTCCTTTTTGTCCTTGCCGGAGTCTGTCAGTGAGTCCTAATCGCTCATATTTCCTCAGAGGGGGCCAAGCTGTCTGTGCGCTTGACCTGTGGGGGTTGGCAGACAGGCAGACAGGTGGGGGTGGGTGGCGAGGGAGAGGAGCAGAGTAGAGACGAGAGGATAGGAGAGGAGGAGGGAGAGGCTGGAGCTATATTAAAACACTGGTGTACCCAGCACGGCTGCACAACGGGCGAGGTGTGACGATGATGCTGCCCCTGCCGCCGCCCAATGCGACCGTATTGGTCACACTCCTACAATGAGGGAGAGTGAGGCAGTGTGTGTGTGTGTGTGTGTGTGTGAGAAAGAGAGAGAGAGAGTTTGTGTGTGGGCTTTCTCACAGCAGGTGACCCATGGTGACGGCTCTTTGCAGTTCCCTGAGAAAATGTTGGCAGAACTTTTCACAGACTAGGCGAGGAGACAACACCAGTGACTTTATCTGTCCGTTTTTTTCCCCCGACTTCTCCAAAACTTCTACTTTTGGCAGATTGTGATCGGACGAGGACAGTGCCGCTTTATATTTCAGCGATGAAGCTGAACCACAAGACAACGAGACTGCCACTCAACCAAATATTTTCCTAAACCAAGAAGACTTCAGGACTCTGGCACTTCTTATGAATAAAATAAAATAAATAAATCCTTCAGCAATCCTAATTTTTCAAAATTGCCTCAACACAACAAATGCCTGGATGTGACAGTCAGCAAACAGCACATGAGTAAGCAGTGATTCAAAGTCACTCAAATCTGACCAAAAATAATTGCACTGCATTCGCCATTTCGATGCAGCTGCCAAGCCGACTCCCAACATTGTGAAGGAGCTGCATATTTCTGCCTGGCTGGGATGTCACTCTTATTGTCAGTGGGGCTAATTGGATTAGGTGGGAATTGGGCTGGTTTGCTGGCATACGGGGGCATGACAGCTACAGCATGAGGCTGAAGGACTAGAGTCCCTCAGTCCTGTCCTGTCACCATGCACTCAAGAGAGCAGAGGATAGGACAAGGTGCTTGTGCTTGATAAATACACACACACACACACACACACACACATTGACACAAAGACACTCTACACACACACACACACACACACACACACACACACACACAAACCACTTACCCACCTGCACAAACATATATCATGACTGAGACTTGTATGTAGGACAGATCTACAGAGAGGGCAGTCATGGGAAAAGAGGAGGTGCAGATAGAGGAGGAGGTGCAGATATAAGACCAGTGAAGAGGAGAGGAGGAGGTGCAGATAGCGGAGCAATGAAGAGAAGAGGGGGAGATGAGGAGGTGCAGCTAGAAGAGCATTGAAGAGGAGAGGAGGAGGTGCAGCTAGAGGAACAGTGAAGAGAAGAGGGAGGAGATGAGGAGGTGCCGCTAGAGGAACAGTGAAGAGAAGAGGGGGAGATGAGGAGGTGCAGCTAGAAGAGCATTGAAGAGGAGAAGAGGAGGTGCAGATAGAGGAGCAGTGAAGAGAAGAGGAGGAGGTGCAGCTAGAGGAGCAGTGAAGAGGAGAAGGTGCAGATAGAGGAGCAGTTAAAAGAAGAGGAGGAGAAGAGGAGGTGCAGATAGATGGCCAGTGAAAAGAAGAGGAGGAGAGGAGGAGGTGTAGATAGACGGGCAGTGAAGAGAAGAGGAGGAAGCGCAAAAAGTAGACAAAGTCGGAGAGGAAGAGGAGGCACAGACAGAAGAGAAACAGGGAGAGGAAGAGGAGATGCAGATAGAGGAGAAACAGGAAGAGGAGGAGGCACAGAGGAGGAAGCGGGCGAGGAAGAGCAGATAGAGGAGAAACAGGGAGAGGAAGAGGAGATGCAGATAAAGGAGAAACAGGAGATGCAGATTAGAGGAGAAACATTTGAGTATTCATCCAAAGGAAGCCTGGGTGTTGCACTTACATCACTGCAGTATTGAGATTAAACAAAGAGGAGAGGAGGGATGTGAAGCAAGAGAGGAGAAGAGGAATAAAGAGCTGAAGGAGGAGGGAGAGTACAGGGGGAAGAGAGAGAGGTAGAGTAAGAGAGATGGAAGAGGAGGAGAGGGGAGGAGAGGGAGGAAGAGTTGGGGAGAGATACTGGCAGCCCAGCAGGCTGAGAGGAGGGAGAAACCCATTTTCCCACAGTGAAAAAGCATAGATAAGTCAGAGCTGTGATCCTTCCCCAAATCCGCTTGATCTTCAATGCACTGGGGTCAGGGGTCCCCTGACTCCAGGCTCCACCAGGCTAAAACACGCTAATTCTCCCGAGCTCTGGCGTCTCGCCGTTAACCTTCTCCTAGTCAACTGCTTTACCTCAGGGCATTTGCAAATTGTCTCTTGACCAATGCTGTTCATTTTAAGCTATTTAGAAGTTGTTCTATTTGTGAAAGTGAATTTTCAGCTTTGTCCTAAAGCTAACCATTTCCCTAGTTCTTTGTGATGTGTGTGTGTGTGGGGGGTTATGGGTGTGTTGGGCAGGGGGTTGCTCCATCTGGTAAATAAGGTGCTATTTGACTGGACTGAACCGGACAAAGGTTAAAAATCACAAAAAAAATCATTAGAGAGGAGTTAATCATTAGAGAGGATTAAATCGTCAACACAGGTAGTTGGACAAATGGGGCTTGTTGCTAGTGTGCGTAGTCATGGATTATGAGTAAGAGAAAGGCAGACACACACATACACACACACACACACACACACACACACACACACACACACACACACACACACACACACACACACCATCTCTAATGGCACTCCTGTTCAAAACTGTGTCAGTGTTGACATACATCCTTACCCTCTGCCTCATCACAGTGAATTCCCTTGTTCTGAACTGAAGTCACTCTCTGGGTCACACCACTGCTAAACTGTCTCATGACAAAGACTTCTACTGAGCTGTTGTCTCCCTGCTTTTCCCCTCTAGTTGTTTCACTACTCAGTTCAACCGGTTCTTCTTCAATATGCAAATTGTGTTTCTGTTTTAGCATGTTGGTTCATCAAATTTGTTGTCCCCAAACTGCCCTTCAGTGTGCGTAATTTTTAATGATTTTTTTTGTGATTTTTAACCTTTGTCCGGTTCAGTCCAGTCAAATAGCACCTTATTTACCAGATGGAGCAACCCCCTGCCCAACACACCCCATAACCCCCACACACACACACACAATATACATTTTTAATTACTACTATTTCATTTATTCTTCAAAGCTGGCTCTTGAGCACAAGAAATGTCATTACTGATAAATCATTTTATCAGTATATGACAATAAACTTGAACTTGAACTGATTTCTGTCGTGTATCTTCAATGCCCCCCTCCGATTGTATTATGACACCCTGTGCTGGTGCACGCGACTCAAGAGCACAGAAAAGCCTCTGTTCTGTGCAGGGCACAAAGACCATTCATGCGGGCAGCCTCCAAAAGGGGATATTGCTGATTACACATGCACGTGTGCATAATAAGAGTTGTCAAAACCTCTGACATTGACACTAAATTAATTTCCTTGCTAGTAATGCTATCACAGGGAGGCGTTATTACATTCACGACTCGACCTTGAAGTATAACTTGACGCAACTCGGTGGTTTTCAATCTTCAATCCATGAAGATAGAATTAAATTATGTAAAAGTTATATCTATAACATTGGACTGAGATGTCCTCCCTGACTGACTTTTCTGCACTGTCTCGTATGTAAATGTGTGTGTATACGTCCACGGTTCTACAGACCGTGTTGCATGCACGTCTTCCAAATGTAGGCTATGGGGTGTGTTGGGCGGGGGTTGGGGTTGCTCCATCTGGTAAATAAGGTGCTATTTGACTGGACTGAACCGGACAAAGGTTAAAAATCACAAACAAAAATCATTAGAGAGGAGTTAATCATTAGAGAGGATTAAATCGTCAACACAGGCAGTTGGACAAATGGGGCTTGTTGCTAGTGTGCGTAGTGTTATGCGTAGTCACACACACACACACACACACACACACACACACACACACACACACACACACACACACACACACACACCATGGATTATGAGTACGCCAGAGAAAGGCAGACTCTCTGGGTCACACCACTGCTAAACTGTCTCATGACAAAGACTTCTAAGCTGTTGTCTCCCCTGCTTTTCCCCCCTCTAGTTTTTCACTACTCAGTTCATTCTTCTTCAAATTTGTTGTCCCCTAAACTGCCCTTCAGTGTGCGTAATTTTTAATGATTTTTTTTGTGATTTTTAACCTTTGTCCGGTTCAGTCCAGTCAAATAGCACCTTATTTACCAGATGGAGCAACCCCCCACCCCACCCCACACCCCCACACACACATGCACACACACATAATTAATATACATTTTTAATTACTACTATTTCATTTATTCTTCAAAGCTGGCTCTTGAGCACAAGAAATGTCATTACTGATAAATCATTTTATCAGTATATGACAATAAACTTGAACTTGAACTGATTTCTGTCGTGTATCTTCAATGCCCCCCTCCGATTGTATTATGACACCCTGTGCTGGTGCACGCGACTCAAGAGCACAGAAAAGCCTCTGTTCTGTGCAGGGCACAAAGACCATTCATGCGGGCAGCCTCCAAAAGGGGATATTGCTGATTACACATGCACGTGTGCATAATAAGAGTTGTCAAAACCTCTGACATTGACACTAAATTAATTTCCTTGCTAGTAATGCTATCACAGGGAGGCGTTATTACATTCACGACTTGACCTTGAAGTATAACTTGACGCAACTCGGTGGTTTTCAATCTTCAATCCATGAAGATAGAATTAAATTATGTAAAAGTTATATCTATAACATTGGACTGAGATGTCCTCCCTGACTGACTTTTCTGCACTGTCTCGTATGTAAATGTGTGTGTATACGTCCACGGTTCTACAGACCGTGTTGCATGCACGTCTTCCAAATGTAGGCTATGGGGTGTGTTGGGCAGGGGGTTGGGGGTTGCTCCATCTGGTAAATAAGGTGCTATTTGACTGGACTGAACCGGACAAAGGTTAAAAATCACAAACAAAAAATCATTAGAGAGGAGTTAATCATTAGAGAGGATTAAATCGTCAACACAGGCAGTTGGACAAATGGGGCTTGTTGCTAGTGTGTGTAGTCATGGATTATGAGTAAGAGAAAGGCAGACACACATACACACAAATTTCACACAGTTCATCAAATTTGTTGTCCCCAAACTGCCCTTCAATTAATGCGTATTTTTTAATGATTTTTTTTTGTGATTTTTTAACCTTTGTCCGGTTCAGTCCAGTCAAATAGCACCTTATTTACCAGATGGCTACCCACCCCACCCACACACACACACATGCACATGCACACACATTTAATATACATTTTTATTATACTATTTCATTTATTCTTCAAAGCTGGCTCTTGAGCACAGAAATGTCATTACTGATAAATCATTTTTTATCAGGTATATGACAATAAACGAACAGACTGATTTCTGTCGTGTATCTTCAATGCCCCTCCGATTGTGATATGACACCCTGTGCTGGTTTTTTGCGACTCAAGAGCACAGAAAAGCCTCTGTTCTGTGCAGGGCACAAAACCATTCATGCGGGCAGCCTCCAAAGGGGATATTGCTGATTACACATGCACGTGTGCATAATAAGGTTAATCAAAACCTCTGACATTGACACTAAATTAATTTTCCCTTGCTATTAATGCTATCACAGGAGGCGTTATTACATTCACGACTTGACCTTGAAGTATAACTTGACGCAACTCGGTGGTTTTCAATCTTCAATCCATGAAGATAGATTAAATTATGTAAAGTTATATCTATAACATTGGACTGAGATGTCCTCCCTGACAGACTTTTCTGCACTGTCTCGTATGTAAATGTCTGTGTATACGTCCACGGTTCTACAGACCGTGTTGCATGCACGTCTTCCAAATGTAGGCTATCCTATCCTCAAATGATCACTCATCGAAGTGGTACATCCGACCCCGGAATTAAGCATCCTCGATCTGAATCCACCTTCAGCCAATGGGCGCTGAACATTCACAAAGCGCCACCCCACCTTCTCTCGGAACTGCTCTGTCACTTGAACACACAGTGCCGAGGCACGCGCCGAGCCATTCTACCAGTACGGAGACAGTGGAAATGGAACAAATTCAGACAAACACACGTCTGTTTTCATTCTCCTAGTGTTCACACTTAGACAGGCTGGTCAACTGGGACGCAACAAATTAGTGACGGGATTTATATGAGCATTCAAAACAGTTGTGGTTTCTTTTACGCACTGGGTCTAAGTAAGGAAAATCCGACAGTTGTTCATCTCCCGGACAGATCAGAGCCAACCCTACTGTTCTGAGCGTAACTGCACATACATGGGGCTCGCTGCATTGTTCGGAAGATGGTTCTCTCTTCACAGTTGAGGTATTCGCCGTCAGCCGCCGCGGTCTTGAGAGAAACGGAGTTCCCGGTGGATGCCTACGCTCTCCGCCCGCGTCGCCCGTGCTGTCGGGGAAAGCCGTTGAACTGAGATGGCAGTAGCAGCGGTTTGTCCGGATCAAAGACGCCTGCAGTCTTGCCACCGAACTTGGGGGGAGGGAGTTTTGATTGCGGTGTTGTGTCTCCTAACCGTCTTACCTGTCAGACAACTTTGTGCTTTCCCTTCCTCCCTCAGCGATTGTCAAACACCCACTGGATGGAATTGCTCCGGTAAGAGTACTTTTCCTCCTTAAGATCTTAACGTTACCTTCAGCGCCCAGGGCTGTGTTGCAGGTTTGGCTGATGTTCTAGTGACAATGACATCTGGAATTTCATCATACTTGCCTCAAAGTAATGTTTGCCAGACCTCAGACTAATCAAGCTTTTCAAGTTCCCAGAAACCAAACATGACTAAAGACAATGTCTTTGGTTTGTTTTGAAGTAAATGTCAAGGTTTTATATATGCTCATAAGTATATATGTAGTTAATATTAAATATGTTGGTGATTGTACACAAGAACAATGCATGTATGCATTACCTGTGTGTATCTCTTGTGGGGTCGCCGGATCGCGGTGTCCTCGAGTCAGCTCCAATTTTATTGTAGGCCTACAGACGGAGATATGACCAAAAAGGCCTTTTGTCTTTTGTGTTACAATGATGAAGACATGATGCTATCGATCTATCTCCAATGTGTGTGTTTTCCGCTCTCTCCACGTGTGTGTGTGCGCGCGCGTGCGTGCGTGCTTGAAAAGGTAGAATCCTTCGGCATGTGCCTGATTATTTCTTTGCTATCTCCTTTGGATCGACTGCTTTGATCGCCGCTGTTATTGATAAGTCACTTCATATCAGGCTGAGATTTATGTTAGCGTCCATGTGATTGCAAACCGCCGAGTGAATCTCACCTAGTTTGAGAAGAAGCGCTCCACCGACCTTACATTACACTGTAAACCCCCATAGGATTGCGCTGTCTGCCACCCATGTGCAATACATCACGATATCCCATGTAATCCAGATTTCAATAATACATTATTGAATAATAATAGTAAAGGGCAATGTAGGCACATTATGCCGTCAGGGTGGAGGTGTTGAATATTTTATGCAACTGAAATTAATGCCCCATTGTACATTGTATGGCTTGTTTAATTTGAATGCAGTTTGTGAAGCCTATTCTTTGGCAGTGTGATTAACGGCCCGATAGAGCTGTCTGTCCTTAATTTTATCGGTTCCTCCTAAAACATTGTTGCCCTTATCATCCCTGGTCGTTAAACCACTGGCCGGAGCGAGGGACAGGGCAATTTCTCCTGATAGAGGAGAGGCTCACACCGCTCATGCGGAGGTCCGTTGACCTTTAGATTACAGCCTCAACAAGTGAAAAAAAAAAAAAAAAAAAGTGAGGTGGTCCGCCCGCAGCTTGGTCACTTTAGATCTCAGAGTAAATCTCATCTCTAGTAAAAAAAAAAAAAAATGTGTGTGTGTGTGTGTGTGTGTGTGTAGCCTACAAATATGATGAGAAATTGATGATTACTGATTATTTGCGTTTGTTTTTCAACTTGTCAAATATATATATATATATAACTTTTATTTTTGAATGACATTTTCTCCCTTTCATTTGTTAGTTTTTTGTAAAAAAATAAGTTAGCCTACAGTTCTCACTTTTCCTAACTCCAACAAAGTTAAAATGATGGTGATTAAATAAAACATGATGGTTGACCTTCTGATGTTCACATTTATTCCTTATATTTCACAACCATGGAATATGGTTAATGAAGATTTAGAAGGCAATGTAGGCCTGCATGGTAAAATATTCCAAATACTGACTGAAATGATAAGTGTTTTCTCTCTGTCATTCATATGTATTATGATATTAGATGAGAGAGAGAGAGATTACTTCTTTCTCTTTCTGGTCAGTTCCCTGTGTTTTATTTGATTTGCTTGACAGTATCTCAGCAACAACAGCAGCATCAGATTAGATAGAGGTTGTTGATTTAATCCCTCAAACGAAATCGCTGCACTTCACGTCTCTCCGCTTTGGAAAACAGGGTCTGTTGTGTTGTTGCGGCAGCAGCATCTCAGCAGAGCAGCCATCAAAGTGTTGCAGACTGGCTTTTCTTATCTCCCCCATTAGACAACACATCTGCTCTGCTCTGCTCTGCTCATGGAGTGCTGTTGCTCAACATAGTGTGTGAACGAGGTCCACTTAGTCCCACGCCTGCACTGAATGAAAACTCGCAAAACAGAACATGTTGTTTATCTCTGTAGGGCACGGCAGGAGTAGTTTTTGTAAATTTCATGATCTGTACAGTATGTGTCCTTGGGTATTTAGTATTTACAGCCCATTTGTGTGTGTGTGTGTGTGTGTGTGTGTGTGTGTGTGTGTGTGTGTGTGTGTATGTGAGAGAGTGTATTGGGTTTATAATGGCTATCAACCAGTATTGAAACCTCTGGTATTTTTTTTTGTTTCACATTTTCTATATGTTGCAGCCTTATGCTAACATATAATTTTTTTGTCTCATCAATCAATACTCAGTACCCCATAATAAAAAGGAAAACAGTTTTTGAGAAATCACATTTAGATTTCAAACCCACTCGGTACTTCAGTTGTACCTCTCTGCAGCGACTATTGACGGGAGTCGTCTTGGGCATGATGCAGCAAGCATGGCATGCCTGGATTTGGGGATTTTCTGCTATTCTTCGCACCGTCAGTAGACAGCCATTTTCAGGTCCATCCAGAGATGTCTGATTGGGTTCAAGTCAGGGCTCTGGCTTGGCCACTCAAGGATGTTCCCAGAGTGGGCCCTGAGCCACTCTTGCATTGTCTTGGCTGTGTGGTCAGGGTCACTGTCCTATTGGAAGGGGAACCATCACCACAGTCTGAGGTCCTGGCAGACTGTTGTGTTATTCAGTTAGGAGAGGGTTATGTCTGTCCCCTTTGCCTTATAGCCCAGGAGTGCTGGAGATGATGTTTGTCCCTCTGGAAGTCTCTCCCATCTCCACACAGGATCTCTGGAGCTCAGCCAAAGTGACCATCGGACCTGGTCACCGGTTTTTACCAAGGACGTTATCCTCTTATTGCTCAGTTAAGAGAGCATGACATACATCCAGTCACACACATACAAACACAAACTCCACCCGACCCTGACACACACTCATCCTACTGAGAAGGTGTCTTTCACTGACAAAATGAGCTTCAGGGCTTTAGCGATGAAAACCTGCATACATGGCGACATTTCCCTGAGAGGTGCTTTCATCTTGGATTTTATCCATCTATGGTTTTTATCCATAGCTGCTGATGCAGGAATGGAACTGTCTCAGAGAGTTGCTCACTATCAGAAGTCGAATGAGACTGAGAAACCCCAATCCCTGTTCACCACAGGGAGGATTTCTCATGAATACATTTTGCAGTTCTATTTCAAATATTCTGCTATGAAACTGTCATTTCCCTTTGGGGAATCATTAAGTACTCTATCTATCTATCTATCTATCTATCTATCTATCTAACTACTTTTGGGTGGAGAAGTATTCGGTGGAACATTGAGCTCTAAGCAGGAGCAGTGCTGGCAGTATGCTGTGCTTCAGCCTCTCTGTAATCCAAGATGTTTGAGCATATTGGCACACACTGTGAACAGAGGAGCCAGCGCATCCGTGCAGGCAAGCAGGCAAGCAAGCAGGCAGGCGGGCAGAGGAACCGTAGAACCATGGCACCCTACTTTTAAGTTTCCAAAGGGGTGGTTCTTTGTTTTCCCTGTCCACCCCTTCCCTTCCCTAGCCTTGTTTACCAACCTTTTGATTAAGTTATTGGAACCATAATCAGATAAAGCGCTGGAGGGCTCCTAGTGTGTGCGTGCCGGTCGAGTTGGAAACGAGAAGATGATCTGAGCCGCTCTCCCTCCATCTCGCTAGATTGGGTTTCGCCTGTAAAACCGTACGCACTGTATCCTCAGGCTGAGATGATGGCTTGCCAGCACAGCTGACCCCCATTCCCCACACACACACACACACGCACACACTCACACTCACACAAAGCTCACTGACTACACTTCACACTCAGCAACACACAAACACACACACACACACACACACACACACACACACACACACCACACACAGATTGATCAGGTTATAGAACAGGCTGAGCACAGGTTTTGAAAATGGCTGCCATTCTAGAATCCCACGCCGGCTGACCATGAGCTGCACCCACGGGAGGCTGTAGATACCTAGGAGGCTTTAATATTAAAGTGGCTAGCGATCTGACTTTGAGAAAAGGTGCACAGAGCAAACAGTCAGTTATCTGACACTCACCCTAAGGGTCCAGACCTATAAAGTATGTTGTCGAGGAAGAGCAGGGCCCTTTTAAAAATGCATGATGGCAGATGTTTCTTTTATTTATTTAGCACGTTTTTATTCCCATTGTCAAACGACAGCCAGAACACTGAGACAAAGAGCCAGGGCGGTTTCCTTTAAGCAATTCAGCCCTATCCACATTAACAAGTCCCCTTTCTCCTCCACTTTTCCCATGTTTTTTATTTTATCCACATCTCCCTATGGTGTCCATACACATCTGTTCATTATTAAAACACAGATAGCAGACTGGAGCACACTGATTAAAATTGCAGTCTTTACTAGTGCAAACAAAATCAACTTGACGTTTCAACACCACTTTGTCCTCGTCAGAGTCGAAGATTGTTTTTGACCGCTGTGAAGCACCTGATTGTGCAGCTGGACAAATGCAGATTGTCTCATTCACTATACTCTATACTTGTTCTTTCCTCTCTTTCTCTTTCCAGCATGATTTAAAAAAAAAAAAAAAAAAAAAACATCCTGGCACATTGGCCTTAGATGCCTATCACTAGATTACCATCAGTGTTTTCACGGCTTGTTTGAAGAACACTTCGTGTTGAATCTGGCCTCTGCTTGCATGACTGAATCATGGGAATCAGTGCCAATTACTGTGGTGGTGATTCAAAACCGGCAGTGTGCTTTTTTCACACACAGAGCATGTGGCTGAGCATAATTTAATTTAATCAAAGTGATTTGTGAGTTAATTAAGGTCTGGGCTTACCTGAACGACCAACTTGCCAGTAGCTGGGTATCTGTCCAACCCATTTGCACGTTATGACACTTGTGAGAATTCATCTAAAGTTAAAAACGAGTCTGTGCGTGCACATTTCCATTAGTCTTAACAGAAGTAATCATGGATACACTCTTTATCATGGGAGGTGTTGTGGGAAGCTGGGCTATCAAAACTTGAGGTTGTTCATGGCAACTGTAACAGAAACAACACAAGTCATGTTGATGCAAATAAACCCGTTTTCATCAATCCTTTGTTACATTTAACCTACTTGAATTAGGAATTTATTATAATGATTTAGTACAGAAATTCCTCCAGTGAAATTGCCTCCAGAAGTAACATCCACATTGATGTGTTCCTATAACCTTGTCTTTGTTGGTAAAGTAAAGAGCTGTTGGCAGCAAAGGACATGCTAGTTCAAGGTCACGTATGAGATGGTTCAAGGTCATGTATGAGATGAGTGGTTACACCCAGATGAGCATAAACACTGGGCATCTTGTTACACAGCAGCTGAATATTTCAGTGTGACTCTTCCAAAAGCTAAACCCTCAAGTTAATTTCCCTGAGCAATACTTTCTAACTCCTTAAAATGATACACATGCTGGCTAATTTAAAAATCAAATCTAGTTTTAAAAAGAAATGGGTTGAATTACTGTAGGCAAATTGATGTTAATCTTGCATTGGCCTGTAGTGTTTACTTTGTCTTTTTTTCTGTTCACATCCTCCTAATCCCCCTAACGTTTTTTATCATCAGAGCCATTTATTAAAGCAGACAAACTTGACAGTAAAACAAAGTTAAATTTGTATTGCGCCAGGCACATTGGTGTAATAACACACTGGGTAAGCCTTCCCCAACAACAACCTCTTACTTCGCCCTACAAACGTATGTGTTGTATGAAACAAACAAACAAACAAACAAACAAACACAAGGACAGAAGTGCAGAGCGATCGGCTGAAGTGTGTTTGCGGCACGGTGTGCCAGGTGACATTGCGGCAGTGCATATGGAGCTGGAGCAGGCAGGTCTCCCCAGAGCTCAGCTCCCGACTGCCTGCTGCCTCCACAGGTGCTGGGGAGTACTAGCATGGCTGCTAGATCGTATACCGCTCTCTCACTTTCCCTCCAAAATGGGAAGCTGCAAGGGTAGCTACAGTAGATTGTACTGCTTCTTTGTTCCTTATCCTTTGTCTCCAAATTTTTGTCTTTTTTCTTAGACTTTTCTAAGACTGCATACACACACACACACACACACACACACACACACACACACACACACACACACACACACACACACACTCAAACACACACATACATACATACACAAACACACATACAAACACAAACACAAAAACACACACACACACACACACACACACACACACACACACACACACTCACCCATGCACTCGCTGCCTCGTCCTTCAGAGGACCGTCACGTTCCCTCCTCCATCTCATCTATTTTTGACAAAGGAACTAAAAACCACTTGCTTCTTCTTGCGAGATTGATGATGAGTATAAATACACCCGTAATGGCGTTGCTATTTCTGCCGACCCATCTGTTTCACGGGGACTCTCATGCTGAACTGTGTGCTGCCATGCCACTGCCGTGCCACCGCCACCAGCCTGCCTCAGTGCCTGTCTCTTCATGCGGTGATAAGCCAATTCTTGGTGGCACCAAAGCCAAACTCTTATTAAAGTCCAGTACAGCCCTCTCTGACCAAACGAGAGTGAGAGTTTGCGTTATTAAAAGTAACAGCGTATTAGCTGGCATATGGAAACGTACACTATGCCACCACAACAGGGAATTGTGTGAACTTGAGGCATCCAATTATTTTTGGTTTGTTTTGGAGCTTTTTCTGGCCTTAGAGAGAGAGACAGAGAACAGACAGGAAGTAAGTGGGAGAGAGAGAGTGGGACTGGGTTTGGTAAATGTAGTATATAGTATATAATAGTCTTTGTAGATCTGTGCTCAGGTGTCCTTATAGAACCCATCACTGTCAATGCATGAGTCCTTGAACTGGCTTGCCCACAAGTCCAGAAGGCAACTCCATTGGTCAACACTTTTTTTCAAATGCATTCATTCCAATTTCCCTTCATATTTGAAAGAACTTTTAATCCCTTTTAGTTCTCAATACAGCCTACGACACATGGACCATTTGTTTCTAGTTACACCTAGAATCAGCAAAGAAATTGGTCGTCGTGCATTTAAATTTAAAGCTCCATCAGATTGGAACAACCTTCCTTCGTCACTTAGGTCGATAACTTCTTTTCATATCTTCAGATCATCTTTAACTACGAATTTTCTTACATCCTGCTCCTGTTTCTGATCTGCCTTACCTTTTCTCTCTAGGACTTATTCTACTCATGCTTTCCTTTTGTCTACTGTACTGTATATGTGTGTATCTGTGTACAAATGTTGTGTGTATTTGTATATGTATATGCGAGTGTATTTGTGTACAAATATGTACTGTATACCTTACTTGTGCATGCAAGCAAATGTATTCATATGGGTGTGCAGTACTGTATGCTTATGTGTACAATTCCACCTCAATTTTTCGCAGAGGGATTCTTTGATGGTATCCCGTTTGTGTAATACTGGCTGGTGGGGGCGGGGATGGGGCGGTAGTTTTGAGGAGCATGAGTGTGTGTGAGTGTGTGTGTGTCCTTGTGTTTATGTGTTTGAATTGTTTAAGTGTTTGGATGTTTAGTACTTACTCTTTATTATCTTTGTACTGTTTGTCATTATTGTAAGGACCCCCTCGAAAATGAGATGGTACATCTCAAGGGGCTATCCTTGAAAGAAAGAATAAAGAATAAAGAATAAAGAATTATTCCCTTATCAGTTTAAGGATAAGGGGTTCAAGTGCAAGTTCAAGGTCAGCTCAGCACTGTAAAGTGCCTTAACACATATTTATATACTATGGCACTATATGAATAAAATTTAATTGAACTTAAACCAAATGCTCATCATTAGGTCATTAGATTTAAAAATGTACTCAATTGTACACTAAACAAAAGCAACGAAAGCAGGGATACAAGGTAGAAATTGGAAGTTTTATGCAATAATAGTACTACTTTGAGCAGTCGGTTATGGAATGACAGCATCATACTGTAGACTACAGCATCTTGGTGGGGAGTTCCAGGAAGTGTCACAGTGTTGTGCAAGGCCAGGTGTGAAAAGAGACATACCTGGTTAGTATGCACACTGTGCAGTCTCCCACTGGCTTTCTGTTGTTTGTGGAGGTCTGTACTTGGCTGTGGTAGCTGCTAGTTTTCCTGATGCATCATGTCCTGGAATGTAAAATCACACATGTTGTTTTTTCCCTCATTGAGATGCCATGTTGCACTACACAAACACCTACCCACCTGAATCTCAAGGGTTTTTATCCTATTTCATTCCACACTTAAAAAAATGATTGTGTTTTTATATAGCACAAGCTAGAACAAAAGTGAGTCTTGTTTTTATTGCCTCACCAGAGGCCATGTTATGTGGCGAGAGTTTGCTATCTGCAGGAGCTCTGACCAGCAGTGGGTCGACGGTGTTGCCTCTGTGTGTGTGTGTGTGTGTGTGTGTGTGTGTGTGTGTGTGTGTGTGTGTGTTCTTTCCCCTGGGGGCTGAAAGTGAAGTGTGGAACTCTTGTGAGTGTGGAGAGTGTAGCTACTGGCTGCAGATTAGTGCTGGTGTCACGCCTCCACACTGTCACGCTGCCCGCCAAACACACCAGCATTTCCGCTGCCTCCGTTTCACACCTCTAGTGCCAGGCAAAACAGGCTGTCTGGCTGCGTCATTAGCATGTCTGCCCAGGTAGCGGTCGGCTGGCGTGGGTCCAAATATGGTACACATCTGGCCTGGAGTCGTTGGAATGTGGCCCAGATGTGGACTGGATCTGACGCTCTATTTGTGCTGAATAGCAGCTCCAGAGTTCGGTTCAGCTGCTATTCAGCGGTGTGCCTGTCTATGGTGCCTCTTCCAGGAAGCACATTACTGCCAGTGTGATGTGTGTGCAACACCCCCCCCCCCCACACACACACACACACACACACACACACACACATACACACACACACACACACACACACACATACACACACACACACACACACACACACACACACACACACACACACACACACACACACACACACACACACACCACCTTTTCTCCTTTCCTCCACCAATCCCACCTCTCCCTCCTCCACTTTTTTCTGCTGTGTGTTTCAAGAGCAGACGTTTCTCTCTGCACATTGTTCTGGCTTCTGTCCGACAGACTGCAAGAGTGTGTTTGCCAAGCCCGCAGCCCATTTGGCTCATCGTTACTGGCATACACTGGCACAGACAGACTAACGTGCACACACACACACACACACACACACACACACACACACACACACACACACACGCACACACAAACACATAGGAGCGCACACAGATAGACAAAAATACACACACAAACACAAACACTGCCACACGCACTCACACATACACACACACACACACACACACACACACACGACACACACACGCACACACGCATTAGGAAACACAAATGCCTCTTGAACTTCGCCAGGCATTTGAAGCAGGTACTCAGTGAATAGGAGGAGGTACTGATGCCAGACACAGATGATTTGGCTTTATTTACATTTTATACCCCCAGAAGTCAGATGGTCCAGATTTGCAATTTTCTCTTTCT
>NC_063211.1:16053006-16060506 GCF_017589495.1 Alosa alosa | reverse complement strand
GGTGTGCCATGTCTTCTTTCTCCTTTGTTGTTGTTGCTCCTTCTGATCAGCTGATCAGCTGTTCGTGTTTTTAAATCTCCGGTGGTGGGTTGCATAGGTAGCGTCACCTAGACACCCCCACCCACGTCCCCTTCCCACGCCCATGTCCCCCCTTTCCGCTGGTGCTGGAACCAATCGACTCGGCAAAATGTCTACCCTGCCTGGTGATACACATGGGGAGACTCCGTCCCACCATTCCGCCTCAGTGTGTGTAAAAGGGACAGGCGTTCCACGGTTCTGGTACATAAATTTGCGTGGATTTCGGCAGTGTAAAAGGGCTGTAGACACTGTAGCACTGGCTTTAGTGTGTATTGATCAGTCTGCTGGAGCCGTGAGTGTGTGAAGGCTTGCATACTGCAGCGCAGCTCCTGCTCTATCCCTCTCTCCCTTTCCACCCCTCCCTCGCTCTCTCCATCCCCCTCTCTCTCTTTCCCTTTCCCTCCCCTTCTCTCCCCTCCTCCCCCCTCTTCTCCTTCTCACCCTCCCCTTCTCTCTGTCTTTTTCTCCATCTCTCTTTCCCTCTTTATCCATCACACGTCTCTAGTAGTGTCGTTCCCCCTTCCTCTCTCTTGATCTGTCTTTTCCCTGTCCTCTCTTCATCTCCTCCTCCCTTATCTTCCTCTCACACAGCTCTTCTTCTTTTTTTTTTTCCCTCCCCCCCTCCCTCCTTCCTTCCCCCCTCCCCCCCCTTCCCTCAATCCCTCTCCTGTCACTTTTCTCCTTTTCATCCCCAAGTCAGGTCACTTCGCTCCATCTCCAGATTCGCCGCCGTCGTTGTTCGCCGTTCCCTCTCCGCGGCTTTTTAAACACTCGCTCGCGTGCGTTACTCAGATTGTTGTCGTTGTTGTCAGGACGAGCGTTTTGCCACTACAGCGCTGCTTTGTGAGCTTTGTGACGTCTTGGTGAGCTCCCTCTCCTGTCTCCGTTTGTACTGAAACACAAGATACGCTCTCCTACACAAGAGATGCTCTCCTACACAAAACCATCTGTGTAAAATGCCAGTCATGTTTTTCCCTTGTGCTGTGTTCAGGCCAGATATTATAACTTGCTGAGCAAGCTGGCCTGGTGGTTGCCAACTGCTTGTATTGTCTGCTAGGGGAGGGGATCATAAATAGTTTACCTCAATGTTAGTGCAGCTGTAGTACAGCAATACTGTTCATGTTGTATCTGTGTTCTTTGGGTTTTGAACTCGTGATTTTAGTTTTGTCAGCACCTTGTGCAACCAGTTGCTTTAGGAGCCAGTAAAACATAGACTTTTATCACAGAATCTAAAAAGCCGACATTTAAAGTTAGCACATAAAGCAACAGCAATCATGTGATTGACGGTAAGATTCAAAATTAAATTGCACTGCAAATCTTCACTGACTATAAGCCTTTTTCATGCATTCAGTTAAAGAAGCAAAACTCCACATATAGAGTTCTAGGGACTTATTTTCCTCCAAGAATTTAGAGGACATCAGACTTAACTTCGCAACCTCATGGTCAGTGTAAATTGCCTAATCAAATAAAATCCTCCAAACAGGGAGCCTAAACTGAGACTAGACAGACCATGTCCCACTGCTTTGTGTCGTACTTTGTGCATGGAAAAAATGTGCTATATAAATCAACACTTAGGCGGGGATCACATTAGTGGCAAGCGGCAGCGGCAAATGTTACGCAACGTACAGACCATAATAAGTTTTATCTCGTTCCTAAGCAACACAAACGGTTTGTCAGTTGAATACGCTCGCGTTGTGCTTTGAAAGTTGAACTAAGTTCAACACTCATCATGTTCAACGCTAGCGTTACACCAGCGTTGCCACCGTTCCGTTGCCGAACCATAGAGAACGCCTCAGACTTCTAATGAGCCACTGTGTGTTTTCATTTGAGGACTTCATATTTGGGCACATTATTTAGTTTTTAAAGAACAACAATAAAATCTTTAACTCAGCAATACAATTAAAGTTTGACAGTGATTGAACAGAATGATCCTTTGTTTACAGTGCAAGTACAGTACAGTCAAGTAGATTCATTTGTGATCTGTTTGACTGAGTAGCCGTGCTAAGTTGTTAGCCAATGTAATGCTTACATTTATTCAGTTTTTTTTTTTTTTTTTTTTAATTCAAAGCAACTTACATGGATATACATTTTTATCAGTATAAACCCTTCCAAGGCCACAAGCCATTTTTGGTGTTAGTATCCCCCTGGTGTTCTAGCAGTTACAGAAGTATTATGTGTAGGCTATAATCTTTTTTTATATATTTTATTATATGAAATCTCTCACTTCTGGCCATGAAGGTCTTTAAAATGTGATTATATTAAACAATAAATCTGCAGAAGACCTTAGAGATATTGGGATTGCCTTGTTGTGTTGTAGTGAACGCTAAATGTGTGTGCTAGAGTGTGAATAAGTGGGACTTGTGCCAGTCTGTGGTGTTTTTCTCTTCTCAGGTTTTGATGAAGAGGACACAGACCACATCTGAAATTGCTAAACAATTTAATTTACATGTAGTCATTTAGCTGACGCTTTTATCCAAAGCGAAAATGTATCCCTTACAAAAGGAAACATTGCCTTTGGCCTATAGCAAACTCAAATGGGATTGCCTTGTGGTGCACTGAATGTACTCTGAATGTGCTATGTGCTTTATATAAGGCTTTAAAAAGCTAATTGTTGCAGTAGGTCTTGTTGTTGTGGTCTTTAATGTATTTTTCCCCTTTTCAGGTTTTGACGAGCAGGACACAGACCTCTTCCTTTGTGACACCAACACTTGCAAATACGACGGGGAATGCCTGAGAATCGGTGACTCTGTCACATGCATCTGCAACTTCAAAGTAAGAACAAACAAATAAACAGACAAACAAACAAGCCACCAGGCGACCCAACAAACGACCACTTCTCTCCAGACACCTACCCTACAGCCAACCTGAATCTAATCTCAACCTTTTTCCCGAAAGCAAATTCACCGCTTTCTCTCTCTTTCTCTCTCTCTCTCTCTCTCATATCAAATCAAATCAAATCAAAATGGTGCTTTATTGGCGGCATGAATGAATAAAGTCATTGTTGCCAAAGCTACAATAACATGTTAATAATCGACTTTACATTAATATTGGTATACATATAAAATGAAATAATGAAAGGAAAAAATAAAAAATCTTCCTCTCTCTCTCTCTCTCTTGCTCTCTCTCTCTCCAGAGAGGAATGGCTTCAGGCAGCTGCATGTTGTGATATCTCTCTATACATCTATTGTCTGTGATTGGAGGCTAGCTTAGCCTGAGTGGGGTTTTTGAGCGGTAGCCATGAAGCCGCAGGGGGAAGGACACAGGTAGATAACAGTGTGACTGTGGGACAGGTCTGGCTCAGTACTGGCTTGGAATGGGTGCGGATCTGGCCTAGATGGGTGTCCTGGTCAGATGCTATCAGGTTAACATCATTACTGTCTGATGGGCCTTGCTGAAGATGAGCTCTCCTTGCCTCCAGGGTATCTGTATGTTTCTGCTGCTGTGTGTGTGTGTGTGTGTGTGTGTGTGTGTGTGTGTGTGTGTGTGTGTGTCTGTGTGTGTGTGTGTGTGTGTGTGTGTGTGTGTGTGTGTGTGTGTGTGTGTGTGTGTGTGTGTGTGTTTGTTTGTATAACCAAGAAGACTTCTGCGTTGTGTTGTTATAACTAAGGTGACACAAAGGCAGTAGAATACTGCAATGTGGTTTTATTTTCTGCACAAATAACATCAAAAACAAACCTGGTGACTCTCATCAATCTTCACAAACCATACAACATACAAAAACAACTGTGTTAGTGCTAGTATGATAATCCTGCTATGTAAATATCAAAAAGCTATCAAGCAAATATCAAAAAAGTGTGTGTGTGTGTGTGTGTGTGTGTGTGTGTGTGTGTGGTGTGTGTGTGTGTGTGTTTGCACATGTCTTTGGTCTGGGGACACACGTGTGTGTATGTACGTGTGCATGTGTACATACACAAAGCCCTATTGTGCTCTTAAGGGAGGCACTCTGGTCCCCGTCTCAGTGCTTAATACAATTGAGGAGCATCAGCTTTAGCATTAGTATGAGAGTGCTCAAGGGAATGTGGCTGGCTTGGTCCCTCTCTCCCTCTCTGTCTCTCTTTCTCTCTCTTTCTCCCTCTTTCTCCCTCTCTGTCTCTCTTTCTCTCTTTCTCCCTCTCTGTATCTCTCTCTGCCCTTTCTCTGTGTGTCTCTCTCTTTCCCTTTTCTCTCTTTCTTTCTCTGTCTTACTGCTTGTGAGAGACAGACAGAGTAAGTAAGTGAGTGTGTTTGTCTTTCTTCTGCTGTTACTCTCTCTCTCTCTATTTTTCTTTCTCTCTCACTTTTGTGTGTATGTGTGTATCATGTGCTCACCAACTTTTTCATTTTATTTTTGACTGATCATTGACTTCTCTGATAAAAGGCACACAAAAAAAGGACGCATAGTTATTATTCCGTGCATGACCCCCCGAAAGCCTAGCGGGTGAGAGTGCAGTTCACTCATCCCCCAGTAACACTGTCCAATAGAGATACCGTCATTTAGGTATTGACTGCAAGCTCAAAGGGGAATTTCGCGATGCCAGTCCAGTGCCCACATCCTGGACGTTGCAGTCTTAAAATGTCTCTCCATTTTAAGCCCTCTGAGTGCCCACTTTGGCCGCGCTGTGCCCCCGCCATCACCTCCTCCACCACCTCCTCCTCCACCACCACCACCTCCTCCTCCTCCACCACCACCACCACCACCGCTGCTGCTGCCTCACGCAGTGTAGCAGGAAGTGCACAGCTGACATTTGGTGAAGCCATCGGGGATGAATGGGGATCTTTCAGCCTCAGAGCAGCTCACTGAGCCTCAGAGAATAGTATTGATCCACCATCCCCAGCTCCACCCCCACCTCCCATGTTCAAGCCTCTCTTATCTCTAAAATCTCCTCTCTAAACTCTCCTCTCTCTCTCTCTCAGTCTTTCCTTTTAGCTCTCCTCTTGTTCTGTCTATCTCTCCCTATATCACTGTTCCTTCCTCTCTCCTTTCTCAACTCTCCTCTGTCTCTCTCTTCCACTACCCCATGCTTCCTTCTCCCTGAACTCTCCTCTCTTTTATTGTTCCTTTTCTTTCCTTTTAGCTCCCCTCAATCTTTTTATCTATTCTCTTCTCCTTCTTCAAGTATCCTCTCTTTTCATCTCTTCTTCTTTCGTCTTAGTCTTTTCAGTAATTTATTCTACCCTTCTTCCTTTTTGCTTGCTTTCTTTACTTGCTTTCACTTTCATCATCATCTCTCTCTCTCTCTTTCACCCTTTCTCACATTGAAATCCAAACAAAAGAAGCGTCAGCACAACACCATACTCATAGCAATGATGTGGATGTAGTGGATAACAACTTAAGTAAATAAATACTAAAATAAAGAGGTTAAGATGAAGGTGAGGAAGAAAGGTGATTGCAATTGTGATCAGTAATTACAGTCTTGTCATATTATGGACCCATAATTACTTTGACCTTTGAATACTGTAGAGTTTGCATGAATTTGTATATTAGAAAGTAGAAAGTAGTCAGAATTTCTTTTTACTATTACAGTTAACAAAATGCTTTTGTCTTTCTGCGTCTTTCTCACTCACTCTATCTGTTTTGCACACTGCCCATGACACTCTTCTCCCTCTCTCCTCTCCTTCCTCTTCCCCTCCTCTCCTCATCTGTTCCCCCTCTCCTCAGCTGGCTTTTCATAGACCATCCCGCTGTGCTGCATACAGCCTTCACCTCGGCAGAATTCACTGAACACTGCCCACATACAGAGGCAACCGAATAGAGGTGTGTGTGTGTGTGTGTGTGTGTGTGTGTGTGTGTGTGTGTGTGTGTGTGTGTGTGTGTGTGTGTGTGTGTGTGCTGCGTGCATGCGTGTGTGTGTGCCTGAGTAATACTGGCCACAAGCAGAAGCAGCTGAATAGAGGGCTGACGTGTGATTGACAGCAGAATGGCAATTGAACAGAGTGCAGCATCTATTTATGTGACATTCCAATGCCACTGTGTGTGTGTGCACACAGGTGTAGGAGGACCACCACACAGTTAGAAGGAGAGAGAGAGAGAGAGAGAGAGAGAGAGAGAGAGAGAGAGAGAGGGAGAAAAAACAAGAAAATCTGTTGGACTTGATTCATTCTTCAGCAATGTGTGTGTGTGTGTGTGTGTGTGTGTGTGTGTGTGTGTGTGTGTGTGTGTGTGTTTTGCTTGCATCAGATGAAGATAGCTGGTGGCGAAAATCAAACAGAGATATGGCCACTGCAAAGCAGCCCTCCTGTTCACTATTCTACTGTCTACTGCTGTGTTGACTCTTTCTAGCTTTATATTCAAAGGAATATATGTAGTCAGCTACTTCAGCCTTCATTGAATTCCATTCTAATCACTCCTATCTTTAGTGTCAGCTAAACTTTTATTTGCACTTAAATGGAGGATTGGAGCAGGTCCTTAGTCCTGTCATTGCCTGTATGGTGTCAGTAGAAATGGAAGTTGTCTGGGTGAACTGTTCTCAGGTCAGTGAACTCTTGTTACCTGTCATTCGAGGTGGTGCTAGTCACTATAGGGAGAAGGGATTAGGGGTTTAGGAACTGGGCTTCCAAATGGAGAACTGGAAGGTTGTGAATTCAGTCCCAGAGGCGACCGCCATTTTGCCTCTGAGCATTGCACTGAGACCTGAGTTGCTCCAGGAAGGCCTGTCCCTGTAGTTACTATACTATGGGTTGCTAAATGTCAAATCATGTACTGTAATTGAATTGATTGAGATTATGTGGGTAGTGGGTAGTGTCAGTCTGGGTTTGTTTGATTGAGCTGGTCTGGATTAGATTACCTTATTAATTGTGAGTAGATGTGTGAGTACCAAGTGAGTGCCTAATTTGATTGAGCTGGTCTGGGTAAGATCAATCGAGCTTGAATTAATATAGATTAATATAGTCTCTCTCTCTCTTTGACTTTTGTTTGACTCTTGTCTGTTTGACTCTTGACTTGGTTTGTGTGTGTGTTTGCGAGCGTGTGTGTGTGTGTGTGTGTGTCTTTTTTTGTTTGATTGACCTAGTCTATAAAGGTTTCTTAGAGTCAGAACAGCCTGCTCTGTACCCAGCTCTGGCAGTGAAGCTGAGCTGAGCCCATCTGATCCTGTGAGTGGGTTGCCCTGGCTCAGCTGCAGCGGGCGCGAGCATCTCTCCTCCACGGAGATCAGACAGCAGACTGCAGGGCCAGACAGGTCACCTCCCCATGGGTTCCCTGCGGGCCGACGGGGCGCTCCAGCTGGAGAGGGAGGGTCTCGCTGGGGCCTCTGCGCAGGCTGGGGCAGGGGGCCAACTGTGGCCTACAGCCAGGAGAGCAGGACTGCATGGGGGGCTGCCTGCCCTGGGTCATCCCTTGTACCCCCCCCCCCCTTCTCCAGCACTA
Source organism: Alosa alosa (assembly GCF_017589495.1). Taxonomy (NCBI): domain Eukaryota; kingdom Metazoa; phylum Chordata; class Actinopteri; order Clupeiformes; family Clupeidae; genus Alosa; species Alosa alosa. The sequence continues at coordinate 16,053,083 of NC_063211.1, read as the reverse complement.
GTGCCACTGAGGTGGGTTCCAGCCAGCAAGAATGCTGGCAGACAAAGTGGCACAGAGGGCATGGGTCTGCTATGGGT
>NC_063211.1:16040506-16043006 GCF_017589495.1 Alosa alosa | reverse complement strand
ACAGATCAAAACGAAAAACGACGGTTCCATGCTATCCATGTGGGGTTACATGCCCACCAAGTTTTGTTTCCCCCCGGTCATTCAGTGTCCCGGGAATCCTTGTTGGTGTACGTCACTAAATGTACACATAAATTATTTTATTGTAAGGCCCCCCATGAACGAAAGTACACAAAACTTCGCATGCATTCAGAGGGTGTCATAATGATGTTTTAAATACCTTGGTGTCCACATTACTGAAGACTTAACATGGACTGTTAACACTCAATATGTTCTGAAAAAGTCCAGACAACGACTCTACTTCCTTCGTCAGCTAAGGAAATTCAAAGTTTCTACATCCATCATGAAGGCCTTCTACACTTCAGCGGTTGAGAGTGTTCTAACTGGTAGCATCATCACCTGGTATGGGAACTCCACAGTTAGAGATTGTAGTACTCTGCAGAGAGTAGTGCGCTCAGCTGAACGTACTATAAGAACTCAACTCTGCTCTACAAGATATCTATTCCAGAAGAGTACTCCTAAGAGCCCAAAAGATTCTGAAGGACTCTTCTCATCCTAACAATGGATTATTCCTACCGCTGAAATCAAGAAGACGCCTATGCAGTTACAAAGCCATAACTGAGAGACTCAGGAGAAGTTTTTATCCCCAGGCCATCCGAACTCTGAACTCACACTATACTGACTTTGCACACATTCACTCCTCAGCACTCTCAAACATTTCCCAACTCTGAACTCACACTATACTGACTTTGCACTCATTCACTACTCAGCACTCATGACCCCCACACACACACACACCTACAAGACTTTTAGCACTTTTACATCCCTCTCCCTATGCTACAGACCTTTTATTTATTTTCTTATTTCATCACACGCCAAAACACACACACACACACACACATATCTGACTTTCTCCAACTTTTGCACATCTCCATAGAACTTTTATTTATTATTTTTGATTTCTCCTCCATCTACCCATGTCCTTGATTGCCTAGCCTTTCTGCCCCCCACCCCATCCCCAACACACACACTTATGTCATCACTTCACATACATACAGCACACTGCTTGCTGCAGTAAGCCTCCCTCTACATACTTGCTGCACACTGCCCCCTACATACACAGCACATTGTCTTCAGGATCTTCTCCAACACACATCCTCTACATACTTACAGCACATTGCCCACACACACACTACACACACACACACACAGTCACTGCTCCACTCCCTCCCCGCCCCACACACACACATCTTCACTGTCATCACTCACATACATCATACATACAGTACTCTGCTTGCAATAGTAAGTCCCTGCCCCCCATACATACACAGCACATTATTTCATCAGGAAGCTTCTCCAACACACATCCCCAACATACTTACAGCACACTGCCCACACACACACCACACACACACACACACACACACACACACACAGTCACTGCTCCACTCCCCCCGCCCCACACACACATCTTCACTGTCATCACTCACATACATCATACATACAGTACTCTGCTTGGTAATGGTAAAGTCCCTGCCCCCCCCATACACAGCACATTATTTCATCAGGAAGCTTCTCACACACACATCCCCAACATACTTACAGCACACTGCCCACACACACACTACACACACACACACACACACACACACAGTCACTGCTCCACTCCCTCCCACACACACACACATCTTCACTGTCATCACTCACATACATCATACATACAGTTCTCTGTTTGCAATAGTAAGTCCCTGCCCCCACATACACAGCACATTATTCATCAGGAAGCTTCTCCAACACACATCCCCAACATACTTTACAGCACACTGCCCCCAATACACAGCACATTGTCTCATGAGGGAAGCTTCCCCAACACACATTGCACACTGCCCTCTCCCCACATACACAGCACACTATCCCATCTCCCCTGTCATCCCCCAACACACACACCAAGACCCCTGGCAGTTGGGTTAGCCCCTTGAGCCGTGGATCTGCCAAAGGTTTCTTCCTTGGTAAGGGAGTTTTTCCTTGCCCTGTTGCTCTTGGTGCTCCTTGTTGGTGCCCCCCACCCAATCCTAATCCTCCCCCACCTTTTTTTATGCAGCCCTTGCCACTTAATCTACTAAACCCCTCATTTACCCCCCATTAATGCACAAATAGGCTGACACCAGACATAATTTCACTGCATTTCTTACTTCCAGTAACTATATGCATGTGACAATAAACTTCCTTGTATCTTGTATATTACACTTTTAATTTCGTGCAGTTTTGACCATGTCAGCCAGAGATATTGTGATGAACACCTAATTTTTTTGCTTTTTAATTTTTTAACTAGGTGGCGCTATACATGAAATAAGTGGTAATGGGATGGGTTGACATGCCCCCTTAAGACCAACATACATAAAAAAAGGTGGACCTCCTAGGCCCTACGGTTCTCGAGATATTCACAGAAAACTGTCTCCGGCCACCTACAGGCCAGTTGGTGTATAGTAACATAAATTAATTT
>NC_063211.1:16020506-16035506 GCF_017589495.1 Alosa alosa | reverse complement strand
GGGAGAGAGAGGGAGAGACAGTGAGACGAATAGGAGGGGGAGGGTAACTAATGCTTTTGTGGAAAATAAAACTTCCTGAAAGTTGCCATTTATAAGAGGGAAGATACCAATCTACCAAAGAGGAGGCGGAGGGGTGGGCTTAATAACTTGGGCCGAGGCAGGGTGTTCTCTTGTCTCTCTCACACAATTACCTTTAATATAATATCCTCTTCATCTCTCTTACTCTCTATCTCTCTCTTCTTCTACATCCATCCATTCCTCATTCTCCCTCTCCATCACTCTCCTCCTGCCCTTTTCTGTCTACCCCTCTCTCCCTCTCTCTGTCTCTGAATCGGTCTTTTTCCTTCCCCCCCCCTCTCCCAGAGGAACTGTAAAGTGACCCACTGCTCTCTGTCTCCTTACGGTGTCCATATTTAACATTTTATTGCGTCTCTCTCCGCTGCTGACCACTGACCAATCAGAGAGCTCCCTCAGGCCACTGTGCGTTCTTTAAGACAAGTGGAGACCTTTGCAGTTCTTTTGAGCCTTCCTTCTTTAAATCGTCTCCGAGTCGGTCGTTGTCCTCCATGACATTGTCTTAACATGGATGTCACCCACTAGTTACTTTTACTGTGGCACAGACAAAATGGTGGACCATCAGGAAGCTGCAGAAAACAGTGAAGAATCTTGTGTCATTGTCGTTTGTTGCCATTACTTGTGAATGTTGCTAATTTCAGATATACACAGGTGAGGCGTTAAATTCCTAGTAACAAAATCACCAACAAAGCACAATCTGTTGATTGCAAGCTTAGCTTCTTCTTTTTATTTTATTTTTGTTTTGTTTTTATTTTATTGTTGTGCTTTCTTGGATATTTTCATGAGTAGTCATGGCCGCTGTCATTAACTCACCCTACAATCTTCCTTTTTACAAGAATTTTAAGTAGACACCCATGGTGTCATTCCATTCTGTGCAGTACCATATAATACATTATTTTGGTGTGTGTGTGTGTTTGTGTGTGTGTGGCTGACCCTGGGCCCCTAAATCATCCAACTGCAATGGCATGACTCAAAAATGTGAGGTATGCTTGGAACGTGTTTGTATCAGTGCTGTGCCCTTGTTAAGACTCGGGTGGTGTTCCCATTCATCCCCTCCTTCCCTCCATCCTTCTCTGTGTTTGCTGTGGGCTGAGGACATTAGGAGTGACCTACATGGAGCAGGGGAGTCGTAAACAGCAGTAGGGGAGACTGTAGCGTGTAGCCCTGCCCATCTCTCACTCTCACAGGCTCTAATTGAAGACAGCTCCTATTGTTTGTGGCTACTCGTTAAACAGACTCGCCCCCACGCTCTTTATCTCTTTCACGATCGCTCCCTTTCTCTCGTTCTCATTTTCACTGTTTGTCTCTACCTCTGTCTGGTACTCTCTATCACCAGTTCACTGTATTTATACCACCCAGTGAGTCTCTTCCAGTTCGTCTCTCGTGAGTTCATCACACTGTACTCACCTTTCTTTATTGTTTTTTCTCTCTGTCTCTCTCTTTTGTCACCCTCATTCTCTGGGTGTGTATTTTTTCTGTTTATCTTTCCTCTCCTTTGACTACAGGTCTACACTCTCTCTCTCTCTCTCATGTGGGCCCTTTGTCTCTACCCTTCTCTTCACATCATTCTTTCACTCTTTCACATCATTTATTCTGTTTTTTTTGTCAGGTTTACTCTCTTCATGTCTTTCTTTCTCTCTGTCTCTCTTCCTCTTTTCTTTTCTCACTCCTTCAGCAGCAGTATAATGGTGTTCTCTCTCTCTCTCTCTATCCCTCTCTCTCTCTCTGTCTCTCCTGCAGATGCTGGCTCTGGCTCGGGGGATGATGGTAAGTCGATGAGTTGCTGTCTCACCCGTTTCTTTTGTCTGGTCTCAGAACATGAATGCTGTTCGCTTCACCCTGAGGAGTTATTGACCAAAATGCAGAACACACACACACACACACACACACACACACACACACACACACACAAACTTCCTGCGATTAACTGCTAATTTTGTAATAGAACTCTCCATTTGTCAGATACAGTACACACAACACACAAAGCAGACACAAAAACAAACACAGACTCAAAAATATTCTCTTTTCTTGTTTTTGTAACAGAAGTGCTGCACGCAAAATAAATATTTCATACACTTTTGCTGTAACATGTCGATCTCCTCACACCTCTCTTCAGTGAAGCTGTTGGTGGGATGATGAGTGATTTAATGTCTGATTTGTCACAACGCTCCCCCGTCAGTAGCTCCACAGCAGGGTGTCCCTCAGTGTGTGGTATTAAAATGACACAGGCACACGATGAAAGGTTATATTATTGGCACAGCTCTGTGAAGTGAGACACGCAGAAACAAGACGTTTGATCAGGAAGTGAAAAAAAAACTGTGTAGGTGTTGGCATTCAGACGAAATCATGTAACCTCCCGGGAGGGAAGAAAAGAGAGAGGGAGAAGAGAGGGATGATGAAATAAATAATGTTTATTTATATAACAGTTTAGTCACACTGGAGGCTGCTCGTCAGAATCAAAAAATGACAGAATGACAGCAGAGTTGCAACAGAGTTACACCAATCTAATGACTATTAGTGGAAAAAAGGACATGCATAATTGAAGGAACTTTGAATTAATAAACCAACTCGACATAACTGGAGGTATATATAGACACAGATTTCTGTACGGTGAATGAGTATAAACATCTCAATATTTTCATTTCCATTAAAGAAGAAAAACTATGGGGAGAAAGAGAGAGAAATAGAAGAGAGAGAGAGAGAGAGAGAGAACAAATGATTATGATGGAAACCAAGAAAGTCAAAATAGAGCAGAAGAGGGCGAGGGAGGAGAGAGATAGACAGAGAGAGAAAGAGGAAGGAGAAATAAATGGCGGGGGTAGCAGGAAATGATGTGATAAGAAAAAGGTGAGGAGAAGAGGAAACTGTGAAGGCTGAGTGTGAGATAGATAGCTTCTAAATGCAGGGGGAGAGGAAGTGAGATGGAGGGATTACGCTTCACATGGAGAGAGAAAGAAAAACAGGAAGAAGAAAAAACATGATATCATTAGTTAAGGAGCTGCTAATGAAGGAAAGTATGACACTGCCATGTTCTCTTTCAGTCGAGGACACTCAACGTTAACTAATGGGAAGTCATCCCTGCATTTTTTAACATTTAGATGTGCACACCTTTTTCTACATTATAAGTCATCCCTGCATGTCATCGATCTGAACCAACCTCTAATCACCTGTCTTCGGGAATTTAGTCGTGCACCGTGATGAACTAGTCCTCTTTTCATTCATCAGCGACCCTCAAGCTCTCGAACTACAAGGAAGGAAGCCTCAAACTCACCAGCAAGCTAAAGCTCACAGAATAGAAGTTTCCCTCACAAGCCTCGCCAGCTATTCATCTGTCGACAGGCCTCCACTTTTTCAGCGCGGCATTTGATTCCTATCGATCAATGGGTGTGCCTATAATAACAGTCTCTTCGTCAGGTGGCGGAGCTGTGTAGAGTGCAGACCGCTCTGGCGGCTGATGCCTGCCACCGTCGCCATATTGTCGCCTTTTTGACCAGGACGTGACAACCAGACAGTCGGTGAAAGAAGTGTTTCAGTGCCTGAGCAACATTGTCAACCAGCAGAGGGACACATGTGTGCCCACACCCGTCACTGACCCTTGTGTCTTTTCGTTCGCTCTCCTGATCTCTCCCCCATGACTACTCCGGCGCCTGTGAACCGCTGTGCTCCGCCGCCACATCACACTCGCTTGTGCAATATTGTCGACTCGACGTGTTTGCAGTAGTAGTACCCTGCAGATGTGTTCTCTGCGAATATATGACCACTGTTGCAATGAGTGCTGTGGTTTATATGTGTCCCCATTGGTTAACGTTGAGTGAATTCGACTGAAAGAGAACATAAGGTTACACTCTTAAAACGAATGTGTTGTCCCTATGCCCAGATAGGGACAACACAGTTTGTGTCGTTTCCAACACATTCGTTTTAAGGTTATGTATAACCTTGGTTCTCTGAAGGATAACATGAGACGTTAACCTATTGTAGCCTCATTGACTCGTTGAACCTGACCATTTGGTCACTTAGGCCTCTAAGTCTAATTCTCTAAGACAGGTGATTACTGTTTGGTCGATGACATCATGTGGGGATAACTTCCCATTGGTTAACATCTTGTGTTCTCCTTCAGAGAACCAAGGTTATATTCATAACCTTACGTTTGTTGGTAAGAGATTGGAATTGCATGGATTTCCCCTCAGCACCATTTAACTCACACTAAGTTACCATGGCCTTTTAACTCCCCCACCCTTCTCTTCATTTCTCTCTCAATATCTCCCTCTATCCCTCCCTCTGTCTCCTTTCCTCTCTTCCTCTCTCTTACCTTTCACCCATCTCTCTTTCTCTCTCTCTGCCCTGCGTTTGTCAGTGTTGCTGGCTGAGCTGTAGCGGTAGCTGTAGAGGTTGCCTCAGCAGAATGAGGAGAAATCAATAAGGCAGTGCTCTTAAGTAGTTTTGGGGGGGAAAGTTTCAAAAGGCCATTAGTCTAGGCCGTGGCCTGTAATTGGGTTTTGGTGTTGACTCTGAATGCCTTTTATCAGCGCAGAGGGATGAGCCTGAACACAGAAAGGGGAGGGGAGAGGAGAGAGATGCTTGTTTGTGTGTGTGTGTGTGTGTGTGTGATTATCTGTCTGTGTTTGAGATGTAGCCTCTATCTGATTGAGATGCAAGAAGACAGTGCTGCTAACGAGGCGAGCTATAATGAGGTTCGCATCTGGACCACTCCCTGGCCACACATAATATAATAATAATAATAATAATAATAATAATAATAATAAAGCTTTATTTGTATAGCACCTTTCATACACAGAATGCAGCTCAAAGTGCTTTACATTTGAAGCATGTAACACAATAATAGTCAGTCAGTCATTATCAATCACTTTTCTTTGCTGTTTATGTTATACTCAGCAACATATCAAAAATATAGAAAATGACGCCATAAGACTGGCAGCCTTAACCCTCTTACCCCCCCACAAGCACGCCATATGGCAACTGTGGCAAGGAAAAATTCCCATATTCCAGGAAGAAACCTTGAGCAGAACCTGACTTAATAGGGGAGCCCATCTGTTTCTGGCTGGCTGCCCAATAGTAGCAGATGTATAATAATCTGAAAATGTAGTCTACAGGATAAGATGAGTTAACTAAAAGCTTTCCTATACAGGTATGTTTTCAGATCTTTTTTAAAAATATTTACTGAACTCGCCTGCTTGATGTACAGAGGCAGGGTGTTCCATAGTTTGGGGGCATAATGGATAAACGCAGCTTCTCCACTTTGTTTGTGGAGCACTTTGGGTACGATTAAAAGATTACAATTGATGATCTAAGTTTCCTTTGTGGTTGATAAGATATTAAAAGCTCAGAGATATATGAAGGTGCTATGCCATTCAGAGCTTTGTAAGTAATTAACATAACCTTAAAATCAATTCTATAGGAAATAGGGAGCCAGTGCAGTTCAGCCAACACAGGGGTGATGTGTTCTTCTTCTTAGTCTTAGTTAAAAGTCTAGCCGAGAGTTCTGTATGAGTGCCAATTTCTTTAGATGTTTTTGGGAAGACCAGTGAAAAGTGCATTGCAGTAGTCTAACCTGCTAGTGATAAAGGCTGAATTAGTTTTTCTGCATCTTGTTGAGTTAAAAGGGCCGACTTTGGCAATGTTTCTCAAGTGGAAATAGGCTGTCTGAGTAACTTTACTGATATGGGGCTTAAAACTTAACTCTGCATCTAAGATGACACCGAGGCTTGTTACTTTTTGGTTTGACCTGGTGTGCCAAGTTCCCCAGATTACTAAGAATAATATCTCGCTTTAGTTTTGGTCCAACCAGAAGTACCTCTGTTTTGTCATCATTTAGTTTCAAAAAGTTTTTGCTCATCCACTGATTAATGGAGGTTAGGCATGCAGTGAGGGAGCAAAGGCCATCTGGGTTAGTTGGCTCCACAGAAAGATACAATTGGGTATCATTCATGAGCTGTGGAAGTTTACATTATGCTGACTTATGACGTTTTCCCAATGGAAGCATATATAGAGAAAATAGCAGGGGACCAAGGCAGCTCCTGGGCCACACCAAAAGGCAAGTCATGTTTTTCAGATACATGATCTCCTAGACTGATATAAAAAAATCTCTGCCAGTAATGTAGGTTTGAAACCAGTTTAGCATTATCAGAGAGACCCACCCACTTCAGCAAGGCGGTGAATTAGGATGCTATGATCAATGGTGTCAAATGCCGCACTCAAATCCAGAAGAATAAGGATTGAGACTTTGTTTGAGTCGGTAGCTAGTCTGAGATCATTGACTATCTTTACTAGAGCCGTTTCTGTGCTGTGATTTGATCTAAAACCTGATTGGAATTTTTCAAGGATACTGTTTTCGTTGAGGAAGGTATTTAACTGATTGCAAACAACTTTTTTCAAGTACTTTGCTCAAAAACGATAGATTTGATATAGGCCTGTAGTTGCTCAGATTGGTATGGTCAAGATTTGACTTTTTAAGTAAAGGTTTCACAACAGCGTTTTAAAAGCAGTTGGAAATATACCTGTTTCTAATGAGGTATTTATTACCTTGAGAAAAAAGAGAGCTAAGCCATCATATACTTTTTTGAGGAATGTAGTAGGGATTGGATCTAAAACACATGTTGAGGAGCCGGTTTGAGTTATAATTTTACCAAGCTCAGATTGAGTAATAGTGCTAAAGGACCTTAATTTTGGGGGGCTGTTTTTGGGTGTACTATCAAACATATTACTTGTGTTACCAATAGCCTCCCTTATAGAAATGACTTTGTTTTTGAAGAAGTCTGCAAATTCTTCTTCGATCTTAGAGAGGATGCCTGACTGAGTGTATCAAAAGGTGTTTGATGCAATAGCCTATCAATGGTAGAGAACAACACCCTAGAGTTTCCACTGTTTTCAGCAATTACCTTAGAGAAGTGGTTCCTCCTCTCATTCAATAGCTCTATTATAATTTGCAATTTTTCTTTTTAGAATGGCACGTGAACCTGTAACTTCTCCATGTTCTCTCAGCTTTCCTACATGATCTTTTTAGATCATGGATATTTTCGCTCATCCAAGGTGTCAGTTTGCTACAGGGCCTTTTTTAGTCTTGAAGGGTGCCACTCTGTCAAGCAGAGCCTAATTCACGATTAAGAGCCTCTACCATTTGATCAATGGGATGATGTAAAATATCTAAATTTATGGAGTCTATAAGAGCTATGAACTGCTGTTCTGCTCTAATGTCCAAGAGTCGCGATTTGATTGCAATTTCGGGATGAATTTTTGGAGTATGTAGTACAATATTAAAAGATACACAATGATGATCAGACATATTTATATCATTTACTGATAAGTCTGACTTCTATCCCTCTGAAATGACTAGATCGAGGGTGTTGCCAAGGTTGTGGGTGGGTCCTGTAACATGCTGCTTTAGCTCTAAACTGTCCAACACATTAAGGAACTTACTGGCTTTAGCATCAGTTGTCTTATTGACATGAATATTGAAGTCGCCATTTACAATTATCCGATCATAGCTAGTGATGATGAGCGACATAAGTTCAGAAAACTGGTCGAGAAAGCCAGTCCATAGTTTAGGAGGGCGGTATAAGGTTAATAGAAGTACAGCTGGGTCAGCCTTCAGAGTGAGGGCAATATACTCAAAGGAAGCGAATTCACCAAAGTTGACTTCGTGTGCAACTATATTTGTTTGAGAGAATGGAGGCAATTCCACCACCTCGCTTGCCTTGTCTAATTGAGTGGAAGAAATTATAATTTGGGGACAAGTCTCAACAAGAACAGCTTACTGTCTGAAGTCAGCCAGGTTTCAACAAGAAACAGAAAATCCAATTTTTTTCACTAATAAAAATCATTGATTGCAAAGGTTTTGGTAGTAAGTGCACCTATATTTAGTAAACCCATGTTAGCTGAAAATGCCTCTGGCTTTTGAGGAATATGCTGAGGTATGGAAAGAATATTTGTTAGGTTTCTAGTTTTAAATTTGTCTTTTCTTTTTACTATACGCTGGGTAGAAATCAACGTTGAATAGAACTATAAGCATAAGTCATGCTATTGCATGACACAGCTTGATCTATGGTAGTAGTATTGTATGTTACCCTGCAGAAAACATTCTCAGACTCATCCACATGTATAATGCCATTCGAATCAATACCTGGGGGCTGAATCTGTAATATTTTCTACAGAATGTCAATGTCTCAGTGTGGACGCTTATGTTGTCAGAGAGTAGCCTGGCTCCATGTTGGTTTGGGTGGAGACCATCACGCTTCAGCATACTGGGCCTCTCCCAGAACAAGCCCCAGTTGTTGACATAGGGGATGCTTAGGGAGCCGCAGTAGCGTTTGAGCCAGGTGTGGAGATCGAACAGTCTGGACCATCTCTCAGCACCTTTTCTGTAGGTAGGAGAGGCCCAGAGATGACAAAGCTTTTTCTGTGCCCATCAGAGTGGTGATGAGAGTTTTGTAGTTTTCCTGCAGTGCTACTGACTGCTTATCTCTGATGTCGCTCGCGCCCACGGTAATGATGATGTTGTTGACCTTGGTGTGGCGGGCCAGGATGCTTGGGAGTTTCTGCTGGATGTCAAGGACCTTGGCACCAGGGAAGCAGTAGACCTTGGAGGGACCGCTACATGATGGGGGAATGCAGAGGTCTCTAACCATGGAACTGCCGATGACCAGGGTGGAGGCTGATGAGGTCCGGGAGGAGGGGGTCGGGGGCCCGACTGAGGAGGGACCAGGATGGTTGTCTCTGGGCTGGAGGGGCTCCTCATCCTCGGTCAGAATGGCATAGCGATTTTCCAGTCGTATAGGTTGGGCTGGGCCTGAGTGCCGTCCGGACCGTCTGCCGTGCTTGTGATGCTTGCTTCTACGCCATGGCTCAGGCTGGTGAGCAGAGGGACAGAAGTTGCATTAGTGCATGGCATGGTTAAAGTATTGGAGGACAGAGTGAAATCAGGGCATCTGGCATTTGTGTGTGTAAGAGAGGTAACGTTACTTACGGAGAGAATGGTGTCGAGGAACTGTTCATCCTTCTCAATCTGATGGAGGGTCGCTATTCTGGCTTCGAGTTCCACTATCTTTTCGCTGAGATGGACGCATGAGTCGCAGCCTGGTGCACAGCTGAGGGGAGGCATCGTGTCGCGGCGAGGGCTCGCCGGTGTCAACTGTTTTTTAAACGTTTGTTTGCTAGTTGGCTAGCAACAACGATATCGTGCAGTTCCTTGATAACTCGAACACAGGTAGCGGGTAAGTAATCTGAGAAGATCTCACTTTTATATTGAGTCACTAGTTTTGAGAGACGTTAGAAGGAATTTGATGCTTTCTTCTTCCAGATATCGTTTCCTTGGCCCGGTATTATTTGCAGCCCTTGATACTGGCTTAACGTTTAACGTTAACGTTTGACAGAAAAGTTTGGCGATCAAGGTTATAGAGTCCGATAATCCAAAGCCTCGAGCAACAACAGTTTATGCAAGAGTTTGTTCACGAGATATAATCGGTAGCCAGTAAATCCGTAGAAAGTAGATGGTAACAAGGAGATTTAAGATAGATAAGTTTGGAAGTTTAGGTAGTTACATACGGAGCACGCCGACCGGGACCGGGACCGGAACCCCCCTCCAACTCCCCCTCCAACTCCAACTCCCCCTCCAAACACACACACACACACACACACACACACACACACACACGTACATCCTGTTATTGCATTCATTAGCCTCATGTCAGGCTCTCTTCCTGTTCTTCCTTTATCCTCCGTCTACTGGAGATCAGACAGAGAGCCATGAGAACTGAAGAGGGAAAATTTAGAGTGTTAACACTCAAATGTGTGGCACTAATTGTTTTGTGGCGTCTGGATATTTCTGTTCACGCCTGTGAGTGTGTGGTTGTATCATCTGTTTGATTGTCTGACTTGATGTGTCTACTGTGTTGGTGTAGGCATGTGTTTCTCAGAATGTTTACAGTAATTATATCTCTTATATGTTTCTACATAGTGTACAAATATGGGTCTCCTTGTTTTATATACATGCATTTTCCCAAACATGTCTATGTTGTGGTCTCTGACTATGTCTATGTGTATTTCATGTTTGGGTGTGAAATGTTTGTGTGTGTGTGTGTGTGTGTGTGTGTGTGTGTGTGTGTGTGTGTGACGTCCCTCTCCTGTGTTTCCCCCAGCTGGTGGTGAGGGCTCAGCAGAGACCAGCCAGAGAGAGACGTCCACCTGCGACATCTGCCAGTTCGGCGCCGAGTGTGACGAGGACGCAGAGGACGTCTGGTCAGTACTGAGCTCTTCATCGCCACTGAGCAACACTACTCAACACTGACCATACTCAAAACTGAACATACTCAACACTGACCGTATTCAATACTGACCATATTCAATACTGAGCAATACTCAATACTGAGAATACTCAACAATGACCATAATCAATACTGAGCAATACTCAACACTAAGCAATACTCCTCACTGACCGTACTCAACACTGACCATACTCAATTCATGGGTTTCATCAGGTCCCGTTCCACAGGTGTATAAAATCAAGCACCTTAATTATCAATGCAGACTGCATGGTGCTTGATTAATACACCTGTGGAAAGGGACCTGATGAAACCCATGAATACTGAGCAATACTCAACACTTAGCAATAATCAACACCAAGCAGCTTACTGAACACCTAGCAATACTCAACACTGAGCAATACCCAACGCTGTGCACACACAACACTGAGCTCTCAAAACAGTAGATGCCACTAGCTCAGATCAGGCTGAGATTAGTTTCAGATCCGTACCAGGGTCATCTCACTAGTATACTCACTAGTATGAATACTCAACGCTGAGCAGCATACTGCTACACTATGAACATTGAGATTACTCAACACTGTGCAGTGTGCACTCAATACAGCAGATGCCTCTGGCTGAGATCAGCATCAGACCTGTACCAGGGGCATTGTCTACAGCACCTGGTGCTATTCCTGCTGTGTTTTTCTGTGTCTGGATATAATGATAATGTACTCAATGGGGTGGACTGTTTAATTGCTTGTTTGTTTTTGTGTGTCTGATGTGATTTTATGGCAATTATGGAAATTTGTTGTTAGCCGGGTGGCATGCACATGTATTCTCTGGTCATGACTGCGTGTGTTGAGCCCTTTGACCTGGAAGGACATATCTGTATGATCATGGCAAGCTGTAGTTGGGGTCACTTGCTCCGGGGTTGAGCATCTCTTGTTTCTGGGGAGACTACTGCCTTGGAGGATATTTTTAGCCGCGGAGGGTGGGAGGTGGGGGTTGAGGGTGTTGGCGGTGGGGGTTAGGCTGTCTGCCTGTCGTGTGATTGGGTTCGTGCTTCCCTCAGCAACGTCTCGCCCCTCATTATGCCACTCCTCAAACCACAGCTGAGACCCGAGACTTGTGCCACCGGAGAGCCGCCCGGATCCGGCGCGGGTTCGCCGCGGAGTCGACGGCTCGCTTGTTTCGTCTGGGTCCCCTTATTTGCCTAAAACGCCACGCTGTGCCACTCAGTCTAGCAGGCCCCATGTTAATTGGATTTCCGCAGGGATTACGCAGGTTGCTGCCGACTCAATCTGCAGAAATGATGGATCGAGACGGGGAGGTGGAGGGGTGATGGGTGAGCAGTGGGGTGATGGGGGTGTGAGTCCGAAGGAAAGGAGGATGGAGGGACAGAGAGTTAGAGACGAAGTGGTGTTTTTTTAAAATCAGAGGGCAGATGGAAAAGAAAGATTGAGAGAAAGAAAGTGCGAGGATGAAAATAAAGTATGTGTGTGAGAGAGAGCAAGTGAGAAATGAAAGAGAAAAAGAGAGAGAGGATGAAAAGTGAGGAAGAGAAAAAAGGGGGGAAAGAGAGAGAGAAAGAGAGTGAAGTCAGAGAGGGGGGGTGAAGAGAGTGAATGGAGAGGAGATGGTGAATGAGGGTGAGGGAAAACATGAAAGAGAGTTTTGGTGAATGAGAGAAGCACATGAGAGGGATGAGAGGAATAAGTGAAGGAGGAAAAGGAGAAATGTGAAAGATAGAGAGAAAGAGAGAGAGAGAGATGGAGAGAAAACAGAGTGGCGTAGAGCAGTACGGAAAGCAGCTGCTCACTTTAGTTTGGTCTCCATCTAATGGAGTTGAAGTGCTGGGATTAATGCCTCACGGCCTAAGGCAGTCAATTATCATTCAAATAGCTCAGCTGAGCTCTCGGCTTGAAAAGTGTGCAGTGTGTGTGTGTATGTGTGTAATCCTTAAATTAATCCACACTGACCACTTCTCTCTCAGTTAGAGAGCAGTTATATCCCTGCTATCTTGTAGCACTTCCCATTTCCACTAATCAACTAACAGTGGTTCCAATTGCGTCCTGGATTCCTGTCAGTTGGCATGAGCATGTCTAATTAGACATGTATAATTAATCAGTAATTGATCCAGGCACTTGAGTTAACGATCTCATTACCTGCTGAGGTGAGCCAATCACAGGTAGGGTTCAGCCAGGTTAAAGGTATGAAGGTACTACTTTTAATGCCACGGTCTAATGCTTAATCGCTAATGGCCCTGATCGAGCCTCCACAACATGGAGTCTAGAATGGATATACTCTTACGCCCTTACGGCCTGGTGCAAATGAATTGAAAGTCAATGTAAATTAGGAGATCGGGTCAATTTCTTCAAAGTGTAAAGGAAATTGTCTGGAGAATGTTCCAATGAGCGTATTCGTTTCGTCTTGTTTTAGTCCTGTGCTCTAAGAATTGTGAAGAAATACGATTGACTGACTAAGGCCAGCACCCATCCTTGTTCCTGTAAAAGTACAGAGGCCTGCAGAGGTTTGTAGTGGTTCTTAGAGGAGAGGTCAGTGTGTACAGCCTTAGTAGTGTTTGTTTTTCGAGGCATCTCAGATCCACATGTTCCAGTAATTTGTTTCTCGGCAGAAAACTCTTTGTCAGACAGATGTATACCTGGTCTGGCATTGGACTGCTAGATATGTGTAATGCCAAGGCTAGATTCATCTCAGTGTAATGCCGTTGACTTATCCCAAGAAATGGAGACGGAGGCTGGAAGTAGACTTTCTGAACCCATTCACGTACAGACTAAGCACAAGGCAGTTGGAGGTGTCGATCTACTACAAAACCCCTTCATTTGGATAAATAAATAAATAAATAAATGGAATTCACTTGTTCATATTGCAACACATATTACTCTCAGTTTATTTTCCTTACTTCTCACATGTTACTGTAACAGGGTCTGACAGGGTACTTCTATATCTTTGTCATAGATTCATCCCAGCATAGGCTGCTATCGGTGATGCACTTGTCCAGCTTACGTCAAGTGTGTTGGGTGTTTTGACAGACCATGAAGGGCTCGACATAAACCCCTAAACCTGGATAACTTAGCTCTCGTTAATAACTTAAAAAGTCTTGGACACTTATGAGGATGTAGCTACAGGCACTGTGGACCGTGGTATTTTATTAGTCCGAGATTCATTATAACTGTCATCGTCTAAGCCTACAAATGAAGTGCCAAAACAGGAATAAAAAGGGGGCGTGGGCGGTCAGCACTGCTGTGCTCGACATGGAGGGTCAGTGTCTGGTCAGTGGGAAGACAAACAGGGAGATTTGGGGGGTTTCCTGGGGGCATGGGGTTCCTTCCGCACACCTCCACCTGTGAGAAGATGGTGGCGTGCATGTTAGTGTGAGAGTGTCTCGCACACTCGGATATCCAGAAAGTAAAAGTTGTGCGGCTCTCGGTGCCAGCTCATGGATTTTAATGAACTCCCTAGAGGACGCTTTGAGGTTTGTTCCATCGATTATACATTCTGGTGGAGCACAGCACAATTTGAAAATAAACTTTTCACCGCCACACTTGCCGCGTGTGTGTGCATGTGTGAGAGAGAGAGGGGGAGAAGACAGGGGGGGGGGCTGCTTGTATATTTACTGTATGTGAGAGTCTGTGTTTGTGTGTTTGTGTCTGTGTGACTAAATTTGAGGATTAATTCATGGCGGGGGTAATTGGGGGATGTTAGCTGCCAGTGTGCCTTGCTGGGCCCAACTATGTTTGTACTGACTGTGATAGGCAATTAGCGGCTACATCTGGTGCTATTGATTCTGTCTGGCCCTTAAACTGAGAAGCTCTGGGCCCCACTTATAAATGCATACCCACCCAGCCCATCGCAACACTCATCACATTTTTTCTCCCTGGCATGTACAAGACCGTGTTGCCTCCAAATCGCTTTTTGTGGCAGTGTTTGAAAGGCCAAAATCTGAAGCTGAAGCTGGAATACTGCTGCTTTGCCACACTTTTCTCTCTCTCTCTCTCTTTCTCTCTCTCTCTCTAACGAATTGATGCTTTATCGGCATGAATGAAGTCATTGTTGCCAAAGTTACAACTTTGAAACTACGTGGAGTACACATATTATTTATTCAACATAAATATTTTGTAACATGCAATATCAATGAAAAACGTGAAATAGACGAGACTCATGCAGTCATTCATCACTCCATAAAATGCAGACTGAAGGCAGACCAAAGGCTTTTAATTGCTGATACAAAGTAATTTGATTTTTTTAAATAAATTTGCAGTAAAGGTTTTTAAAAGTGCCTATTGCCCCCTCTCCTTTCTCTCCCTCCTCCCCTCTCGCAGCCGTGGCCTACTGGTTAGCGCTTCGGACTTATAACCGGAGGGTTGCTGGTTCAAACCCCGACCAGTAGGAACGGCTGAAGTGCCCTTGAGCAAGGCACCTAACTGCTCCCCAAGCGCCGCTGTTGTTGCAGGCAGTCTTTCACTAATTCACGGATTGGGATAAATGCAGAAACCAAATTTCCCTCATGGGATCAAAAGAGTATATATACTTACTATACTATACTTATACTCATATATATATAGCTATACTGTATATGCATCACTGCATCACCCCTCTATACCCCCCCCACACACACACACACACACCAGACACACACATAAAAACA
>NC_063211.1:16000506-16015506 GCF_017589495.1 Alosa alosa | reverse complement strand
GCAATTAATAGTAATAATAATAATTGACATGGACTATGGAGACGTATAGTATACTTAGATTTGGAGTGGGCAGCCTACCTCACAACCATGCCACCCCCCCCCCCACACACACACACACACACACACACACACACACACAGTTACAATCACCTTCACTCTGTGTCACTATCTATCTTTCTCCATCTCTTTTTTTCTCCCCTTCTCCATATCTATTTGTCTCATTCCATCTCTCTCTCTCAATTCAATTTCAATTCAATTCAATGAGCTTTATTGGCATGACTGTAAGTGGTACAATGTTGCCAAAGCAGTAGTTACATCTAACAAATTAGCAATTAATAGTAATAATAATAATTGACATGGACTATGGAGACGTATAGTATACTTAGATTTGGAGTGGGCAGCCTACCTCACAACCATGCCACCCCCCCCACACACACACACACACACACATATCGACGCAGACATGAGTGCAGCTCACTCCATGTAGATTACGATTAAGTTCTATTTTTGTCGGCGCCGCTCAATAGAATCCATTGTTTATCGAATGCTCGTCAGTTCAAAATTTCGACGAATGGCAAGTGATAAAAAGTGTCAGCCCACTCCTGCTCCTATGTGGAGCACTTTACAGTAATGCTGAACTAGCACACTAGTAAGTGTATTCATCATGCACCTTTTATAGACATCTCCCCACAAAGCTGCCAATGCCATTTAGCTGTACTCTCTTCTGAACCGAGTCATAAGAGCTATCTGTGAAATGCTCGTGCGAGATTTACGTCATTTCTAAGTCACTTTTATCATATTCATATCATGTCTGTAGCTAATCAATTCCTTTTAGAAAGTGAGGAGTAATAGTGGCAATCTGAAATGCATGTCATTCTCCATGGAAAAGGTTCTCCATCTCTAATATAATAGCACTTAACACCCGAGAGAGGGAAACCTAATCCTTTTTTCTTGCTGATGAGTTCTATTCATCAAATAAGTGTCCTTTTAGAGAGAGAATAAGAATAAGGCATATCACCATGCCTTTATTTCACCTTAGCATCTAACAAGACGCTATCTATTCTTATTATGCGTGTGTGTGTGTGTGCGTGTGTGTGTGTGTGAGTGTGTATGTGTATGTGTGTTTGTGTGTGTGTATGCGTGTGTGTGCAGTTACTGTATCTCTCCATGTATCTTTTGTTCTAATCCCACCTTCTGAATATGAAATTGCCTCCTTTCATGTTCTCTGCTCTCCTCTTCTCACCTCTGTTGCTTTTCTCCTCTTATCATTTCATCTTCTGTTTCACTCACTTCCTGTCTTTTATTTTCTTCTCTTTACATGTCTTCTCTCACCATTTTTCTGAATCCTTTGTCTTATCTTCACTTCTATTCTCTGGTCTACCTCCATTGTTCTAATCCCTCTATCCATCATCTTTTTTCACACTTTTATCATAATCGCATCCTTTCATCCCTTGTACTTCTTATTCCTTCCTTCCATTCTCTCCTCTTCTCTGCCTCTTCATTTCCCTTATTCTCTATTCTTCCCCTTTTCTCCCCCCTCTTCTCTTCTTTTCTCTGCATCATCCAGTGACTGTTAAACATATGGACATCATGGCGTCATAACGCTTACGTTCTAACACTTACACTGTACAGGACAAACTGAAGCCAGAGCATCAGCCCTCCCCATATACAAACACACACACACACACACACACACACACACACACACACACACACACACACACACTCTGTCACAGACATGCTTGTACCCAAAGCATGCATAGTAAACAGAAAATCTGCCAGGCCGGATCAGAATTGATTATTTACTTGGTAACCTCTACACCACTTCACTTGACACCTGACTGAGCATATGCTGTCCATTGGTCAGTGGTGTCCACTCTCCCCTTCCCCAGTCTCTGACCCTTTGGTCTGTGTGTCCCCACCCATGCAGAGGAGGCCAACGCCAGAGGACTGTCCATCCCCTGCCCGGAACGCTACAATAACTACTGCATCCATGGAGACTGCCAGTACCCAAACAGCCTCTCACCTCCCACCTGCAGGTAAGGAGAGACAGAGTGACCACATGGGGAAAGAGGGAGGGGAGGAGGGAGAGAATCAGACTATTATAGACCCTTTCAAGAGAGTTCCATTATCAGCATCATAGTTGGCCCCACAAGACTTCCTTTTTAACATTCCATATGTTATCTTAATGCAGAGGAAGTAGATTGGGGCCCAAATAGAACGTTCAAGCATTGTTTTTGTTTTTATTGTTGAAAGGGTCTATAATCTCACACATTCCAACTGCTGGATCTTTTTACAGTGACATTGAAAGGACCCATCCTATGTTTTCTGAATTGTCATCAATTTTCTGTCAAGAGTCAAGACCCAGGGCTATAATCTCATTTGTAATCTTTCTCTACATTTTGTACATGCAGTTAGTGTTAGTTTCTTTTTTTCTCTTTTTTCCTGTCATGAGAGGATGTGTTTACACAACTGTGTTTGTTGTCACGGTCTGTGTTTGGGCATTATTCTATTACTTTCACGCCATTTGGATTCAAATTTGAGACCGAAAGTGAGGTGACGCATCTTTGGCAGCTGGTGTATGGGGTTGGTGCTGTGTGTGTGTGTGTGTGTGTGTGTGTCTGTGTGTATGTATGTGTATATACAGTGGTGTGTGTGTGTGTGTGTGTGTGTGTGTGTGTGTGTGTGTGTGTGTGTGTGTACATGCACGTAAAGAGGATAACCCTGCAGGTGTTCTCTCTATTAGTAACCCCCACAGAGCAGTTCTCTGACACAGATTGTAATTAAAGAAGAGGCATATTCCACCCCTCCCTCTCTCTTTCCTCTCACACTCACCATGTTCCCTCCATTCCTCTAGTCTTTGTCATTCACAGTGTTTGAAATGCATCCCTCTATCCTACCCTGTATAAGCCTGTGCCAGCATTGGGCAGTTTTTTTTAGCTTACTTTCCATGAGTCTTAGTCTAAACACACACACATTTGGTGTGATTTGCAGTGCACTGTTGGTAGAATGTCTCCAATTGGAGTGTTTCTAAAACAATATGCTAAAACAGCATGCACTTAAATGCAAAAGCTACCAGACACTCTTTCTCTCTCATACATTGAGAGAGATGGAGGGAAAGAGAGGCAGAGAAAGAAAGAGAAAGAAGGCATTAAACTAATAGAATGAACAGAATGAATAGGAGGGGTGTAGGGTTTGTTGAAGTACAGCGTACGTAAACAGAGCCAGCGAGACAAAGATTTTAAAAGCTCTCTCATTTTATGTTGTCTCTCATGAAGTCGGATTTCCTAGTTACTTCATCCACTTCATAGGTTCACACACACACACACACAGACTTTCACACATTACAGCACATAGCCATTACTCTGACTGCATGATGTCTAGTAGGACATCTGGATAGCAGGACATCTGGATAGTTCACTTGGCTGCTTATTGAACTATACCCACCAAGTCATTATCTTTGTAACTAGTCACCTGTCATGTGTGTAACAAAACCATAAACCAATATGAAATTCAGCATTATTAATATTGTGTCAATTATATATTATTTAAAGTATTATTTAAAAATATATTATTTAAAGACCTGTGTGTGTGTGGGTGTGTGTGTGTGTGTGTGTGTGTGTGTGTGTGTGTGTGTGTGTTCTCAGCTGTCACTCAGGCTTCAGCGGACCACAGTGTGACACTAAAGAGTACAATGTGATGTATGTGGTGCCTGGTTCCGGAAAGGTCCGATATGTTCTCATAGCCTCCATCATCGGAGCCCTGCAGGTGGCCATCATCTGTCTGGTGGTGTTGTGTATTACACGGTGAGTAAAACACACACTCACACATATGCTCACATACACATACACACACACTCACACATATGCTCACATACACACATATGTGAGTCACGTTTAGACATACTCACAATCACACACACACACACACTACTAATACTATTATCACTAATACATGTGCACATGCAGACCACATGTCAGTTGTGGTGTAAGAGTCACCTTGTCAAGCACACCTACACACATGGAAATTGATACCCCACCCCGCATGAACACACAACAGGCTAACAACCATAATCAATCATGGTGTTATCACATGGGGTTATGATACACTGAGGAACTCCAATATATAGTATACAGTTATATTGGAGTGTTCTTTGATCATGTCCAATCAAAACCAGCTTTTGTCCATAATGTCTCTGGGCCTGTGCGTACCCAGAATGCAATCCTGATGGTTTTCTTTTCATTAAATTCAAGTGTATGGTTGCTAACCAGAGACTCCACTTTTAAGGTCCATTTCAACCAGCACCATATATTCCTGTAGTCATGACTGGAGCACAGGACAACTTTTATACAGTGTATCGTGTGTATAGTATAAACTGTATGTGTATTATGTATTTGGACTGTGAGAATGACATACGAAGTGCTCGGGTAGTTCTGCTCAGTTCGGCTCAGTCTCCCAAGCCCCAACCAGTGTGATGGGTTTCCATGGCAACTTCGGCTGTCTCTAGCACTGCAGTGGTCCCCCTCTGCTAATAGTCCTAACCTGCTGAAGAAAGTTATGCGTTTCTTTCCAATTTCTCTGTCGGCCCATCTGGCTTTTTGTTTGTCTGTCTGTCTTATCTATCTATCTATCTATCTGTCTGTCTACCTGCCTGTCTGTCTGTCTGTTTATCTACCTCACTGTCTAGCTGTCTGTCCTTGCTATGACATAATACTGGTATGGAAGATAAATCCTAGACATAGATGTCAACTTTAAAAACATATACACAGAGGTAGGAATATATTTTATATATATAGTTTATATAAAACTATATATATATATATATAGTTTATATAAAACTATATATATATATAGTTTACTATATATATATAGTTTCATATAATTCATTTTTTTTCTTATTTTTTACAATTTTTTTTTTATCTTGTGGTGTCTCACAGTACGTTGAGTACCTCCCACCATGATTGGCCAGATGACTGATCACACTCTCATAGGAATTACACGTGAATGTGAAATAGGCCATCTATTTTCTTTTCACACCCACACACTCACATAAACGCACAGCCATTTACATAATGATTGGCAGGTGGAGAAATGTCATGATTGGAATGAAATGAGTGAGAGACAGAGTAAGGAAGAGGAGAGAAGGCAAGAGTAAATGAGTGACAGAGGGAGAGCGAGAAACAGAGATAGACATGTAGAGAGGTGATGAGAGAGGTAAAGAAAGAAAGATAGAAAGATAATCAAGTCGTCACCACTGTGTACTCAGCACACACACCTGCTCTGACCTTTCGAGAAGACACACACACACACCTTCTTCTGTAAACAGACCCCAATCCCTCTTCCCCAAACATGCACACACACCACAACATTCCCCCAATCCCAAATTCCTCCACCAACACAACTGTCCCCAAACCTTCCTCCACCTCCATTCTGTGAAAGGCTCTTTTTTCAGGATCTTCATCCTCACATTCCCCCCTAATTACAACCCTCTCCCCTCCTCTCCTCTAACATGACACAACCCCCTAATTTCCCCCATTATCTCTACTCTCCCTCCACTCAACACCGCCCCCGCACCCGCCCCTGCACACACACACACACACACATACAAACACACTGTTCGCTGTGCTCTGTACCTGTCAGGTGGAGGCTGGTTCCCCTCTCCTCGCCTTTGCCCGGTGCCGCTCAGTAACAATGCACTCTGGGAATGTTCAGGAGGCAGAGAGACACAGCAGAGCAGCACAGGCGCACATTAACCATGTGTGTGTTTCTAGGAGAAAGTGTGTGTGTGTGTGATAGTGAGGATGTGGGTGACATGTTTGTGTGTGTGTGTGTGTGTGTGTGTGTGTGTTTGTTTGTGGTGCAGGGACCACTGTGTCATTATGGCTTCTTGGCCTGCTGGTGTTTCTAAGATGATTAAAAACTTCCAGGTAGAGGGTTAGTCACACACTCGCATAACCCAATACCCAACAGGCGACACACACTAACAGGCGACACACACAAACTCCATCTCTTAAGTGAGCCCTGCACTCTGACTGGCAGCTTGGATCAAATTAAAGTAAGACCTTTCTGCCCCACAACAAACATGTATCAACACAGACTCCAGTGTGTGTGTGGAGCGAGAGTCAGCTGTGTCATTATGGATGCTTGGCTTGCCCATGTCTCTGAGGATGATAAAAGACACCCAGGAAGAGAGTGTCACATGCTGGGACACTCACACACCTAACCACAAACACACACACACATTCACTCATATAAGCACTCAAACATAAACGCACCTAACTGCCCACTCACCCAGTGGCGCACACACACACTTTCTCTCTCTCTCTCTTTTCCTGGAAGTGAGCACTTGTGTTTTGAGTCCTATTCCGTGATTGGCAGAACAGATCAAATTAAAGCAGGACCTTTCTGCCCCCTAAAAAGGCAAGCATCCCGACAGACCTGCCTGAGTCTGAGTGTCTGTGTGTGTGTGTGTGTGTGTGTGTGTGTGTGTGTGTGTGTGTGTGTGTTTCTGAGCTGCAGGCACAATCTGACCTATGCAAAACATGACATTTAAATAAAGTTGCTAATAGAGAAATAATAAAAATGTGTGAGGAACAGCTGGGCCGAGGATCCATTTCCTCCCTACAGACCTCAGTGTGTGTGTGTACAGTATGTGCGTGTGTTTGTGCAAGAGAAAAGAGAGAGCAAGAGTGAGTGTGTGCGTGTTTGTGTGTCTGTATGTGTGAGTGAGCGAGAGACAGGGAGAGAGAGAGTGCGGGTAGGTGGTGTAAGTGTGGGCTTCAGTGGATAAAAAAGGTACTTTTAATGAGTGTTGTGATTCAAACATTTCCCAGATATCCTCAAGCTAT
Organism: Alosa alosa; assembly: GCF_017589495.1. Classification (NCBI taxonomy): domain Eukaryota; kingdom Metazoa; phylum Chordata; class Actinopteri; order Clupeiformes; family Clupeidae; genus Alosa; species Alosa alosa. The sequence continues at coordinate 16,008,658 of NC_063211.1, read as the reverse complement.
CCTTCACATCTCCGTGCTGAGGAATCCATAGACGGCTCTCTAGTGAATCACCGCTCAGTACCTTTTTGGACTTTTAGATTGTCTCAGGGACCTTGTGCCTCCGCCATCATTTCTGTTTGCCTCTTCAAATTACTGACTGAAATTCAGACTTGGGGAACAAATGCAAAGACGCCAATGGAACGCAAGCCTAAGGGAGACACTCAGAACGGAGGTTTAGGGCACCTGACAGTGCTGTCAAAAAGTGCTATTACTGTATAGCCAAACTGATAGTGATACTGATGCGTCCATGCTTCAATAAAGATGTATCGCAGAGAATTTTCTAAAGGCTGCATTATCTTAAATCGATTTGTTGTTTGATGGGTTATCTGTTTGTTTCTAAGGCCTAGCTTTGCTCGATTGTTAGCCCTTTCTGTCCAAAGTTGTTGTCCAATAAAGTGAGGCAGAGCATTGAATTGTCGCCGAGCTGGATGGTGATTGGCTGTCTCTCTGTGATTGTTGTCGTTATGACAGGAAGTGCCCGCGGACCAACAGGATAGCGCGTCAGAAGCAGAACGTCCCACACTACAACTCAGAAAACACCTTGCGCGCCTCCACTCGACTCATCTGAAACACTCTCTCTCTCACACACACTCACACACATACACTAAGACACAGACACACACACACCACACATCAAAATCACAAATGCACACACATATGTGATAGTGACGTAGGAGTGGTCACACATACACACCCTTACAGAATTATGGGATATAGATTAGAAAGGGGTTGTGACCACAACATCTCAACAAGTTTGAGACTACATGTGACTGGTTGAATGTATCGTCAGTCCCCCATTCCCTTCTTTGTATTGGTGAATCAGAGCGAGATGGAGGCGGGGCTTATGTGTGGTGGTGGTGGGATGGTCTTGCTCTTCGGTCTTAGCCCCTCCCTCCTCTCTTTCTATCCAATAGCAGCACACGTAGGAAGAGGAGGAGGCGAGGTCTGGCCATGCAGCCCACCCCGCTGAACCAATGGGAGGAGGGGGTGAAAGAGACACCCCCAGTCACGCCCGCTGCCCCCACCCCGGGTCAGGACCCCCTGGTCGGACAGTTTTCGGGAGGGGGAGGGGAGGTGGACGAGTCCCACGGACCCCCACGTGTTGCCTTGCATTTGTGGTATACAACACCAATGAAGACTGGAGCCTAAGGATTACACTCTGTTTGATTATGTATCAATATATTTACAGATAGTTTAACATTGTTGTGATGGTTCCTTTCTTTTTTTTTCTGTAAATGTAAATAAATAATTTATATCACATGATGGGTGTCGTCTCTTCAATGAAATGGTTGGACTGGTGTTTCGTTGGGTATTGACAACTGGCAAACAGAAGTTCTGACAGTGATTTACTGTATACAGACCTGATTACACTCAAGAGTATTACTGCTGAATTGCAAATAAAAAAGAATCATAAAGACTGAAAATATATAAAGGCTCTGTTAACTTCCACAAAATACTCCTCTGCTAGTGCAGGAAATCTGTGGGAGAATAATTTGTAGCAGAAAATATTACTCCAGCATGATAAAAAAAATAAACCAGTTTCTCAACATCATAGTTCTGTGAAATTAACTGCTTTCATCTGCACTTGATAGCATCATATGCTAGAGTGCATTTTAAATAGTATAAATTAAGTATAAATTAAGATGTATTAATAAGTATTCATAAATTTGTGTTTATAATTATTAATGTATACCAGGGCTCCGAACCGGTTCAAGGAACAGCGAAAACCAGCGAACGAATTTTACGAATTTTACGAGGAGCGGAAAGCGAAACGAAAACAAAATGGTCTTCAACTGTTCCGGAACAGAAACGTTATTCTGAAATCTACAAAACCGGTTAATAACATTTTTTTTTCGTTCTCTATATATTTTATAAAATTTCACAAAAGCATATCCTAAGTGTTCTACTCGTCTGATTGTAGGCGAACAGCCTAATAATTTGATTTCTGCAGTTTGAAAAAAAAAAAAAACGAATAAATGGACCTTTGGTCCAAATGTGTATTTTGTCTTGCTGTTGTAATGTAACCTATCCGTCTGCCACTTCGGATCTTAGGCCAGCTCGTAGCGTAGGCTACTGAAACTGATTTGGAAATTGTTTGTAGCCTATGCGTAATAGCCTATTTTGCCTGTCCACGCCTTGTCGTTTTAAAGTCAGGATTTGAAATGTTTAAATAGCCTATTCTATGTAGAAGAGTTAAACGGGAAATTTGAGATAGGCCTTGTCAGCAACAGACAGGTTCGTTTATAAACAGGGATGGAGATCTCCTTTGAAGATCTCCATATGGATAAAACTTAGGCTACAACCAGGTAAGGAGTTTAGCACGTATCCAGAAATATTTTTGATAAGAAATTATTTATAGGCATAGGTTAGGCCTACAGTAAGTCTGTAGGCTATGGGATGGATAGCCCATCTGAATGTTTTTGGATGCCGCCTGTGATTTATTATTTTTGGGCATAGCTACGGTATAGGGTAAATCAAGGGGAAATAATGAGAATGTCTATTCTCACAAAAATAGACTTGATAGGCCTGCCAAACACTGCCGGAACTTTAAGAACGAACAATATTTTGCGTTCCGAACCGGTTCAGGACCGATATGTAGGTGGCGGAACGCATGCAAGAACGAAAACGTTAAACATAGGCCTACCTGAACCGTTCGGAACGGAACGTTTGAAAAATAATTTTGTTTTCAAGCCCTGATGTATACTGAGTGTAAGTTAAATATTCATGTACTTTTTCCAGTTTATTTTATTCGATTCTACCCTACGTGATGATCTCCAGAATAGGAATACTACTGAGTGGAGTGACTCAGCTAGGGTCTATAGCCATAAGTCTACCCTTGGCACCGTGACCATCTTGAGCACCCCGTCTCCTGCCAACGCGAACACCCCACCCTGCCCAGCGTCTGGCCTTCCTCCCGTCCCTCTCTAATTATCACCCAGCATCTCGGGCAGCTCCGCACCTGTGAGAGCAGGAAGACTGCCAGCATGGCTGGCTGGCATGCATGCTGAGCCTCATGGGAGTTGTAGGCGGATGGATGGAGCATGACGCCCGGCGGTCGATGCATGCTGCTCCTCGCATTTGTTACCTCCACCAATCGATCGATGGAGCCACACGAGCCGGCTGCTCAGCCAGTGGTGGAGAAAGCAGCAGCAGCAGCAGCAGCAGAGGGCCTGTAGCGCTGGAGTGAGATCCCTGTCCAGGGGGGCACACCAAACACCACAGAGCTGTCAGAGACAATCAGGGGCAACACACACTGTCTGGGATGTGTGTGTGTGTACAACAGAGAGAGAGCACATGTGTGTGTCTGTTTGAGAGTGTGTATACTATAAGCGGGAGCTGGCACCATCCTTCTGTCTGAACTGACAAGGAAGGGAGAAGGTGAATCTGAGCCAACATCTTCAACACTTTACAGAAGGGGTCTGTGTGTGTGTATGTAGTTAAACAATTCTTTATTGCAGTAGAGCGTTTTCATATAAATAAAGATATAACAATATGTGGCCTGAAGAACAATACGACCTTTGCGAGTCTGAGATTTGTATAATGGAACCATGGGAAAGACTGGAATAGCTCCCCTGACTTCAAGCGCCCTCCGAAAATCACAACAAACGCATCGCATCCCTGTGCAAGTAATCTATTAGGATGTGACAAATCGACTCGTTATGTGTGGGAGTTTTCAACAATTGCTTTTTGTAGTCTGAGACACTAGAGATTTACTCTTTGGAGCTTTTCTACATTAGTCAAGCATCTCAACAAAATAATTACAGTCCAGACTAAAGCATGACATTTTCGGAGGTGTTTCCTTGGGCCCTTAGAAACTATAATTGGAATGGATGCCACTTCACTGGGGCTTCACTGTGCTCATATCAGGCCACATTTATCAAAGGAACTGCCTGGAGAGTTCAGTGGAAATAAACGATATGAATATTTTTAAATAATAAAATCAAGACAAAAACAATCAAATATTTAAGTTTGAGGTTGGTCTATAATAACCTATAGAAAATTAATAAACTTTTACACATCATCAGTAGTCTTTCTCTAGACAGCAAATAATACTGCATATTATACTGAATATTTGAACATAGAGCCTATATAAAATATTGCATAACTAGAACTAACATAAATATATAAATGAGAATAAGAGAATTATAGAACATGGCCAAATGTTAAATGTCTGATGTGTATGAATGTGTGCATGTGTGTATGAATGTGTGACTGTGTGTGTCTGTGTGCATGCGTGTATGTGTGTGTGTGTGTGTGTGTGTGTGTGTGTCCATGTGACTGGGCTGCGGTTTCCATATGGGTGTTAGAGATTCAAGCAGAAGCCAGGACTGGCTGAATTATTTACTTTCCTTTGAGCCTCTCCTGCTTGCCCTGCCCTGCCCTCATCTGCTCTGCTCTGCTCTGCGCCTGCCGCCTTTCTGCTTGCTTGCCTCCTTAATGCGCTCCCTCCCTCCCTCCCTCCCTCTCTCATCCTCTCCCAGGACTGCAGGCATCCTCCCGTGATGCCGGCCGGCCGGCTGGCCTGCCGGAGCCGCGGCTCTTCCCAGCACTGGTGCCTCCTGCACTGCTGTTGATGTGATCTCTGAGGGCCAGCGCCCGAGCCTGTGCCCAAACCCGGGCCAGCAGTGGAGCTCGTTTGGGGCCTCCCCCGACATGTCAAGTTTTGGCATGGCGAGAATGCAGTCCGGCACTGCCAGCCTACATCCAGCAAAGTGAGTTTGTGAAAGCCGTGTGGTGGCAACACAAGGCGACGGATAATTAGTGCTGAACGGCATGTCTTCTGGACTGGTGCGTTACAAATAAATGCTCCTCACCACACGGGGGCAGTAGAGGTCTTCAGACAAGTGAAGTCAACGTTGTCATGAATTGTATGGGCTGGGCCAAGGTCCCTTTAGGAGGCCAAACTTTCTGTCTTCATGGGACATACAGCTGCAATGTTCCATATTAGAACCCGCACCACATGGTATTCAGGATAAGAACATTTCATGGCATCTCCCCATGTCTGTACAGCCAAATGTATTGTTAATGTCAGAAATATATGTAGCCTAACCAAAGGAGGTTGCAGATGCATATGACCAAGAAAGCTATATGCATAAGGGAATCATAGAACTTTATTTGTGGATTAACAGATGCAGGTAGTTATATGAGCATGCATACACACAAATCCAACAACACTCAACATAGTGTCCAACAACACACCCTCACACACACACACACACACACAGCCTAGGCACATCAAGGAAACTCTGAATCTTTAAGCTACCAAGAACCTCTCAAACAGCCATGGACAATGACGGTGGACATGTGCTTTTTGAATGGGTATCTCTGTGGCAGCATGCTGTTGGCATCATAATCCTTCTGTCAGCTCAGCTCACCCAGATGTTTATCCCATGTAAACATCACTTCCTGGAGTCCGTGGCACTCTGCATGCTGGGTAACTGAATCATGCCAAGTGCCACACCAGACCACTCCAGATGGCGGCAGCACAGCTCTTATCCGGATCCGGTCAGAATCTGGCCCTGGTCTGGCTCACACCCGGCAGCAGGAAGGTGTCCTGTTCAAGCTCCCACGCGCCAAATGACGTCCGTGATGAGAATTCCAGCGGAATTCCAGAGGGGTCGTCAGGATGGGAGTTCCCAGACGAAGCTGAGCTGAGAACGTCGGAGCACTTCCCGCCTCGTTTGGCGTTCCGCCTGTGGAATGCCGGCGTTTGTTATGATTCCGCTCCTTCGTCGTTGCTATAGCACTGTGGGATTTTGTGGAACAGCAGGAGGGGAATGTTGAGGATGAATTAGAGACGACCAATGACCACCATGCTGAAACCATCATCCTTTAATTACCCTCTCTTCTCCTCTGATTCAACATCTACATTATATTCACATTTAGTCATATGGCAGACGCTTTCATCAAAAAACACTAAGCCTGCATGCTAGATACGATGCAAGCCAATAGCAGATCCAGGGAAAAAATAATTGAAAGCAAAGTGGCGGTACATAAAGACACTTCATTTCACAGAACAGGAGGTGCCAGACAACAACAAAAAACTTTTTAGCAGCTTTGCATACAAGCATCTCCCAAATGAATGCACATAAATGTAAACACAGTCTGCAAACCATGTGGAGTTGTTTTGTGGGAACATATGGGAACATCGAAAACCTTTAAACAAATCCAACAGAGCTGCCTGCGCTCTAAAATCACAGTTCTGGACAGCAGCAGTGGCAGAGTGGGGACAGATAGAAAACTGGGATGAATCCTTAACATCAGAAAGGGCTTGGGTTGCCATACAGCATGAATAATTACACTTATACATATCAAAACACATCTAACCTATGAAGGCTAAGGCCTGGAGAGTGTTGGAATCCAACCCTGACATGTATAAAAAAAAAACCCTGAGAGTCACAGATGACGTAAGAACTTAAAGCACCCACTATATGGCGTAACCCTTCTTACTGAGGCCCTCCTGACACAAGCAAGTACGGTGTGTGCCAAGGGGAGGGGGTTGAATTTACCCTTGGGGATCAATAAAGTATCTATCTATCTATCTATCTATCTATCTATCTATCTATCTATCTATCTATCTATCTAGTGTGGGGAGTGGGGTGCAGGGGATCCCCCCTTGGAAATGTTCCAGGAGACTACTCCTGTCAAGTGGTGTCGGTCAGGCATCTCTCTTGCTGGTGTTCGCTTTCATGCATACACACACACACACACACACACACACACACACACACACACGTTCACATACCTGCCTGGTGGTGTCGGTCAGGGATCTCTCTTCCTGGTGTTCCCCTCTTGACACACACACACAGAGAGAGAGAGAGAGAGAGAAAGAGAGAGAGAGAGAAACACACATGGCCATACACACATTCTCACAAACATACACAGAGTCACACACATACAAACCTGTCTAGTGGTGTCGGTCGGCGATCTCTCTTCCTAGTGTTCCTCCTCCAGGGTAAACAGCTTCTCTCTCAGCACCCATGCCTCTGAGAGAGAGCACAGGACAGAGAGGAGAGGAGGAGAAGAGAAGAGAAGAGAGGAGACACACACACACACACACAAAACAAAAATACAAACCCTAACTGAAAACACAGCAGGTACTGTATCAGTCAACCTCAATCCATTTGTGTGGTAAGAGGAGAGATGAGATCAAAAGAGGGGAGGAGAGCAGAACATACATCAGAAGAGGAGAAGAGAAGAGATATGACTTCAGGGAGAGTGGAGGAAAAGAAACAGAGAAAGCAGGAGTGTAGAGGGGAAGAAGAAGAGATGAGAAAAGAGCTGAGCATGAGAGAAAAGAGAAGAGCAAAGAAGAGAAGAGCAAAGCAGAGAAGAGAAGAGCAAAGCAGAGAAGAGAAGAGAAGAGCAAAGGGCAACTAAGTCAGAAGAAGAACTTTCAGGGGAGAGTCAGAGTGAATTATTTATTGTCGCAATGCAAACAGAGAAGAGAGGGGGATAGAGAATCATTAGAGAAAGAGAGAGAGGGAGGGAGAGAGAGAGAGGGATTGAGAGAGAAGAGGGGGATGGAGAATCAGTAGAGAAAGAGAAAGAGAGAGAGGGAGACTTATTATTTATGATGTATCAATAATGCAGGGCAGTTTCATCCTCTGCCTCACCTGCACTAAAGGACACACGGACATCAAGGAAATACCACCAGGCCAGGCCAGGACAGAGAGAGAGAGAGAGAGAGTGAACTGATTATCTAATTTATTCCTATAGTATAACCCAAACGTGTAATATGTTGAGGGACACACACACACATACACACACACAAACAAACACACACACACACACACAAATACACACAAATACACACAAACACACACACACACACAAACAAATACACCTGCACACACACACACACACACATTGCTGTATGGAGGGATCTCTCTCTCCTTCTCTCTCTTTCTCTCTCTGTCCCTCTCTCTCTCTCTCTCTCCCCCCTCTCTTTCTCTCTCTCTCTTTCTCTCTCTCTCTCCTTCTCTCTCTCCCTCCCTCTCTCTCAGTCTGTGCTGGCGTGATGCCAGTCCCTACAGATCTGGGCTTCTTCCTGCTTAAGGCAGTGCTTTATGCTGATGGCTGTGTTTGCGTAATTAAATGGAAACGTCTGCCC
>NC_063211.1:15990506-15993006 GCF_017589495.1 Alosa alosa | reverse complement strand
GTGCATGTGTGAGTGGGTGTGCATGTGTGTGTGTGTGCATGTGAGTGGGTGCGCATGTGTGAGTGGGTGTGCATGTGTGTGTGCGTGGGTGTGCATGTGTGAGTGGGTGCATGTGTGAGTGGGTGTGCATGTGTGCGTGGGTGTGCATGTGTGTGTGTGTGTGTGAGTGGGTGCATGTGTGAGTGGGTGCGCATGTGTGCGTGGGTGTGCATGTGTGAGTAGGTGTGCATGTGTGTGAGTGGGTGAGTGGGTGTGCATGTGTGCGTGGGTGAGTGGGTGTGCATGTGTGAGTGGGTGTGTGCATGTGTGTGTGTGTGTGCATGTGTGAGTGGGTGCGCATGTGTGAGTGGGTGTGCATGTGTGAGTGGGTGCGCATGTGTGAGTGGGTGAGTGGGTGAGTGGGTGTGTGTGTGTGTGTGTGTGCTGGGTGTGCATGTGAGGCGGTGAGTGGGGTGTGCATGTGTGCTGCAAGGTGCATGTGTGAGCAAGTGTGCATGTGTGTGTGTGTGTGTGTGTGTGTGTGTGTGTGTGTGCGCAAGTGTGCATGCGTGTGTGTGTGTGTGCACGTGTGTGTGTGTGTGTGTGTGCATGTGTGTGTGTGTGTGCGTGTGTGTGTGTGTGTGTGTGTGTGTGTGTGTGTGTCCGAGTGGTGTGTGTGTGTGCGTGGGTGCGCATGTGTGGGTGTGTGTGTGCATGTGTGAGTGGGTGTGCATGTGAGTGGGTGCATGTGTGAGTGGGTGTGTGTGTGTGAGTGGGTGTGCATGTGAGTGGGTGCATGTGTGTGAGTGGGTGTGTGTGTGAGTGGGTGTGTGTGTGTGAGTGGGTGCATGTGTGAGTGGGTGTGTGTGTGTGAGTGGGTGCGCGCGCATGTTTAAGAGTGCTTACTGTACATTCTCTTACCAAACTCCTTTCCTGAGAAAAACAAAATGATGACAACCTCTCCATAACAGAAAAGAGGGAGGGCGGGTGGGATAGATAATGTGAGAGAGAGAGGGAGAGAGAGAGAGAGAGAGAGGGAGAGAGAGAAAGAAAGACAGAGAGAGAGAGAGAGAGAGAGAGGGCAAGAAGGTGACTGGGGAGCAAAGCTAACAGAGGAAGGGGAGCCTTTTTTAATAAGGACACACACACACGCTCATCATTCAATCTGTACCATGTGGAGGAAGGTAGTAAGGACATGAAAACACACACACACACACACACACAGTAAAAGAAAACATGAAAGGCTCCAGCTGGGTAAATGCAGCACATGTATGCACACACACACACACACACACACACACACACACACACACACACACACACACACACACACACACACACACATCCTCTCCTGTTTACTCAGGGCTAAGAGGCACATTTCCGCAGGGCACTGAACACCCATAACTACTATTACCCACAGGACACCGCTACCACTAATAAGCCTTAACCAGAGCACTCTTAACGTGGACACGACACCCTTCCCTCACACACGGAGCAGCATTAGGCAAAGAGTACTCTTAAAGTATGACGCCAATAATACCAAGGAGCAATGGCAGAATCGCAAAATGCAGTTTCTTTTAACATTTTTTTTTAAGAAGAATCTTCTGAGAAAACCCCTACGATAGTCACATTCACATTTCACAGAGGATTTTTGGTTTCGAAATACAGTTGGCATCAATGCCAATGTGGGAATCAATGCCTATGCTTTTATCTCTACTATCAGAGTACATAACTATCTTATCTTGCTTTTCACGAATACATACAAACTTATCCATGTGTGCTTGTACACACCAATACACGCACGCACGCACGACAATAACACAATATCACACACACACACACACACACACACACACACACAATATCACACACACACACACACACACACACACACACACACACAGATGCACACACACAAAACATGTGTAACAGTCCACACACACACACACCCACAGGCATACACATACCATTTAACACAATTTCTAGAAACTATTTCTCTTTCAACATGTGTACATGTGTATACTCCCATTATATAAACTCCCTCAGGTTTTTCAATATTTAGATTACATGCAAGTCATGGAATGTGATTCTCACAGCCTGTGGTATGGCAAAACATGGCTGACAGCATTGCATACATACATAATCACAGTCCCAGAGGGACTCTCTACTCTATCTACATCCTCTATAGACCCTTTTAACAATAAAAACAAAAACAATGCTTGAACATTCTATTTGGTTCCCAATCTACTTCCTCTGCATTAAGATAACATATGGAATGTTGAAAAGGAAGTCTTGTGGGGCCAACTATGATGCTGATAATGGAACTCTCTTGAAAGGGTCTATACCAAGAGCCCTATGGGAACACACTGGGAACACATTACTGTAAGAGCACCGAGCACAAGCAGGGAAGATTACGCACTGGTTGTTATGGCATGTGGCCACCTGTAGGGGGAGCGTGTTGTATTTGGAAGAGCTGTTGGACTGGTGCTGTGAGCGGCCCTCTTCAGTGGAAAAAGCAGAG
>NC_063211.1:15793006-15978006 GCF_017589495.1 Alosa alosa | reverse complement strand
GTTGCGATTTAGCCTACTGTTGTGATCGCGGTTCTTTTTCTGCTGATGGATTTACCCCGTGTATGTCCAACTCTGAGAACTCTTGCTCCGGCTGACAATTTTATCCAGAGAGCTGATTTCCCAAAGATGAGCCTCCATCAACAATCAACGACAAATTATTAAAACGTAAAGTAATGCAATAGAGTAAACCAATGTGATACAAGGTGTATGGTCTTTAACGTTAATTGTAGCCTAGACTTGTAACGTTAAGCGTGGGGCTACATGTAATGTTTGCATGGGAAAGCTAGGCTAACACAGTCTAGGCCTGTTTAAACTGTCTGATAGTTAAAGGAAATATGAGCATATGTTGGCATATACGATAGCCTAAATTCTGTCCACTTAGCTATAATAGGCTATCACAAACAGACCTTTTCTCGCTTACGGCATTAGACATATAGCAGCCTACATTCTCTTATCAGAAAGATCGTTCTCATAACTTCAGCGTTCTCTTGACGGTGAGATCTAACGCGAGCGTGACTTCAATCAAGTAGCCTAGGTCTTTTTTTGAAAGTTAATTGTGAGTGAGTTGTATGGTAACTGTGGAGTGATGTAGAAGAAAAGTGAGTATTTACTTTTTTTATAATGTGGGTTTGTTGTTTTGGGACTGAGAAATAGACTACAAGGAGAGCATCTGGCTCACGTGCATGCGTGTCAGCATTAATGCCCCCACAATTCAATTCAATTCAATTCAATTCAATTCAATTACCAAAGAGTCTTAGAGATGTTCTTTGAAAAGCCCAGAAAAATTAAGTGCTACTTAGATTGGGTGTGGTCTTTTGCCATTAAGACAAATTTAAATAAATTGTAAATAATCTTTTTTTCTGGGTTGTGCCATTTCATTTTTCTTCTATCATTTTTTAACCTATAATGTAAAAGAAAGCTGAAAATACCCCTCCCCCCATAAGTAATAGCACCGCTGCTGGAAAAATTTCTAGGGGAAACACTGACAATGATGAATAGACATGAGGATGCACTCTCCTTATCCCTGAACATTCTCTTCCTCCCTTTCTCTCTCTCTGTTACCCTATCTCTCTCTTTCCATCTCTCTCTCTCTCTCTCTCTCTCTAAGTAACCTCTTCCACACCCTTCTAGTCCGTTCTTCCATTCCCCCATGCGGTATGCTCCTCACCCCTAAGTGAGATTTTCAGTGCCTCTGAGGAGCAGTGAGAATGCTATGAAATAGAGAGAGAGAATGTTATGAGAGAGAGAGAGAGAGAGAGATGGATGAGTGAGAGTGTGACAGGGGGGTTAGAAAGAGGGGTGGAGAAAGGATAGAGAAAACAAGAGGGATGGAGAAAGGAGAGGAACAAGAACAAAGAAACAGAGAACAGATGTATCAATGAATGAGAGATGAGAGAGAAAGAGGGAGAGAGGAAGAGACCATTGTACTGGAGCCTTTGATGAGCATTGAGAGAAGAGAGAGAGTTATGAAAGAGAGAGAGAGAGTGCGACAGAATGAACAAGAGAGCAAGAGGAGGGTAGACCGGAGAGATGCAAGAGAGACAGAGAAAAAATTAGAGAAGAAGAGTGAGAGAGGGATAGGAGAGTGTGGAGGGAAGGGGGAAGGTGCAGAAGGAACAGAGAAACTGAGGAACAGAGGAAGAGAGCAACTAAAGAATCAAAGAAAGGAGGTATGGAAAGACAGGGAGGACAGACAAAATTAGAAAAAGGGGGGGTCCATCCATTGTGTTGGAGGGGGTTCCCCTGCTCATCCTTGGAACATCCTGAACCCACCAGGCCTTTCCTCTCCGACAGACAGGACCATGTCCAAAGAGCACTGCTCACATGGTCAACGCAGCACACACAAATCAGAACACACCCACACACAGGCACATACATGAACACACACTCTAGTGTGTACACACATACGTCTGCATGTGCACACAAATGTACCTAAATGCTCTCGCACACACACAGACATACACACACACACACACACACACACACACACACACACACGCGCATACACAGTGACATGCTCAAACACTCGGGCACACACACACAGCTCTTTGGAGAGAGGGCACGAGCAGAAACAGCTGTTTCCTGTCAGGGCTGATCAGACTAAGGGGCAGGCGAGGAATGCGAGTGCGCAGGCCCCAGAGAGACACTCGATTACACGGTGCGGGAGGCCATAGCAGGCATTCCTCACCACTGCAGCCAAGCCCACAGGAAAATACATAACCACGCGAACACGCCCTACGCCATACACTGAACACCTTACTGTACCTCATGAACATGGCCAACACACTGAACACCTTACTTCATGAACATGGCCAACTCAGACCAATGACCTTACTTCATGGACATGTCAAAGACACTGAACACCTTACCTCATGAACATGGCCAACTCACTGAACACCTTACCTCTTGAACATGGCCAACTCAGACCAAAGACCTTACCTCTTGAACATGTCCAACTCAGACCGATGACCTTACCTCATGAACATGGCCAGCACATTGAGCACCTTACCTCATGAACATGGCCAATTCACAGAGCTGTTTGCCGCACGCCAACTCAGAATAGTCTGTCTAATGCAGAAGCCTAGTTCAGACCGAACACATCATTTCAAACACAGATTGAACCACACTTAACCTCTCGAACATGCCCAGCTCAGACTGACTACTTTATCTCTTGAACAAGCTAAACACAGAACAATCTCAAAACATGCCCAAAATACATAGCACTTTACCTCATGAACATGCCCAAATCAGAAGGAACATTTTTATCTCAATAAAAACACAATGCATAACCTTTCAAACATGTCAGTTCAGCATAATCACTGGCTAACACCTACATCAAACAGAAAATTAAAACCAAAACCAAAACTATACTGTACATTACTACTATACACCACACACACTTTACTACACTATACTACACTACATTCTACTCCACTACACTAGACTGTAATTATACTATACTATACTGTACTATACTATACTCTAACTGACCCCTGCCATGGTTCTAACTGACCCTGCTTTAAAGGCTGTAACTGACCCGGTCATGTGTGCCTTCAGACATAACAAACACAAACATACACACACCGTCTGTCTTTGCCTCTCTAAATCTCCATGTCCCTAGAGGTGCTTTAACCATCTGTTTACAACTCCAAGTGCCTTCTCATGAGAAAATACCCCCCCACCACACACACACACACACACAAACACACCACACACACAGAGTTTCCATCATCTTTTCAACACCAACAGGGGGTGGTAGTTTTCATTCCTTAATGCCTGGTCCTTTCCCAAGAGATCTGTCTCAATTATGGATGTTGAGAGAAACACACGAGTCGATGTCTTCAGGGAATCTCATGCGTTCTTCAGGCTTCAGACTTCAGTGACCACCAGCGGACATTGAGCAATCTTAAGTGGTCCTTCAGGTCCGTGGTGATAGTGAAGATGATGGTGATAATGTACGATGGTGAGGACGATGGTGAGGACGATGGTGGGGATACCCTTATCTGTGTGTGAAGCGGGTGATGAGAGTTGATCTTATCGTCTCAAGACACCAGCAGGCTGAGAGAACACACATCTGGTGGAGGGGAGCGTGTGTTTCACTAATGATCCCTTAAATCAGCCGTGTGTGTGTGTGTGTGTGTGTGCATGCATGTGTCGCTGCACAGCAATACCCAGACTTGGTGTCTACTTTGTATTCCTCAGGCACATAAATGCGCACACACACACACACACACACACACACACACACACACACACACACACACACACACGCGCTAATTATCATCAGTGACAGATGAAGGCCTGCTGAGAGAGTGGTACATGGTTCTATACAGTACACACACACACACACACACACACACACACACACACACACACACACACACACACACACACACACACACACACACAGTCATCTGCCAAATCTCACAGGCTTACCTCCAGCCAAGCACGCACACGCCACACACACCCCATAAACAGCAGGTCCAACACATGGCTGTCTGCTCGGCACTCAACAGCGCAGTCAGAACAGAGACGCCTGCCATTATGTAAACACTCCCCAAGTACCAGCAGCCCTTAAGATTACACTTAATGGAAATATTTGTGTGAAGCATACCTCAGATATATGGAGGTCATTTTATAGCCTTGTTTAAATCAATGGGTCAAATCGGATAAGACACCTGTCATGATTATTCACAGTGCAACTTAAATGTGACTCAATAAAATCACAGGGCGTTAGTGTGTGATGATTCACATCTGCCTTGGGCAGTGCATCGTGGGTAAAGCACATGTGTGAACTATTCAGAATGTTTTTACCTCAACCACTCAATACTCCATAATGACAAACATTTTGAGTTTTTTGGCAATTGAAATGAAAAAAAAAAACAGTATAACAATATGTCAAGTTTCACAAGAGCATGGGTCTGAATGCTTTCAAAATCCACCACGCATTTAAAAATATATATTTCTAGATTGCCCTTATGCCACTATAGTCACAGCCTGGCTTATCTACCCCCTGTGAAGTGTAACACCACTTGCATGTCTCTCCTCCATTACACAAGTGAAACTGCCTCTGGGTAAACAACAAGAGCAACCAGTTTTACACACACACACACACACACACACAGTGCCTCTAAACAAATCTGTCTGAACACAGTGACAACAACAATGCTTCCTTTTAACCGATACTATCTAAGTCCTATGAAACACACACACACACACACACACACACACAACACACACACAAATACTGAGACCACAACAGAGGGCAGTTTTAAAAGTAAAACACTGTGCAAACGTCTAAGGCCTGATGGCGAGAAAAACTGGAATGGCAAGACCGAAGGACAGACGGACACACACACACACACACACACACACACACACACAGCTGTTGTAGTTCAGTGGCACCCGTAAAACACTTTCACCCTAGATGTTCATCTTCCATCCACACACCAGCTGTTGCTACCAGTACTGGGGCTCCCTCCGAAAGTGAAAGAGCAGCCCTGAGGGCCAGTTGTGGCCAGATAAGGGCCTTCACATAGGACTGCACAGCTTCAGGGGGGAATAACCCACCTGCTAGGGGTATTTAGACGGTCAGGAATGTCTATGAGAGAGGAGGAGGGGAGAGCTGATGTGTATTGGGGTAGGTAAACCACAGAGAGTGGAGTATTTGTGTCAGTGTGTTGTGAGATTCTGTAGTGATATCCTTTGCCATGCAGGTGCGGACTGCTTTTAAATCTTACTCAACACTTGGCTTCAAGCCCTGCATTGTTTTTTTTCCTGTGTGTGTGTGTGTGTGTGTGTGTGTGTGTGTGTGTGTGGCCAGGTATGTCCATGTGTGTTCTGTCTGTTTAGATGGTTGTGTGCTTGCGTCTGTGTGGAGTGATTGACTGATAGACGCAGAGGTTCTTCCAGCCATGCAAGCCCATCTGATGCCTGAGTAGTGAGTCATGCTTCAGCAACATGATCATTACTGCCCTTCCTCAGTTTGAGTTATATAGAATTAGTTTACATAAACACACACACACACACATACATACATACACACACGCCACACGCGCACACACACACACACACACACACACACACACACACACACACACAAAAGAGAGAGAGAGAAAGAAAGAGAGAGAGAGAGAGAGAGAGAGAGAGAGAGAGAGAGAGAGAGAGAGAGAGAGATCTGAAACAGACTCTTCTCAAACCCGCATGTATGTATCACCTGAAGAGCTCCACTGGTAAGGAGCTGAGACATTTCTGTCATGGCAGAGTTGTGACACTCTGCATTCCCTCTGTTTCCTTTATGGCCACCCTCTGGTATGCTCATAAACCTGCAACTAGGGTCAACATGCTTTTCACTCATTCTTTCCCTCTCTCTCTCTCTATCTATCCCTCTCTCTCTCTCTATCTCTATCTATCTATCCCAGTGTACCATCATTCTCTTTCCTCTCTTTCCTTCTCTTTCTCTCTTTCTGCTCCCCTGTGTTTACAGCATCCACAACCAACTTGCTGTCTTATGATTGTGTGTGTGTGTGTGTGTGTGTGTGTGTGTGTGTGTGTGTGTACGTGACATCCCCTCTTACGAGTCCTGAGCATACTCACCAGCCCTTAACACAGAGATAATAAGACATTACCCCCTGCCTGCCCAATTAGCGCCATGCTGATAGTCAGGGCCCCTTGTACCCACAGTGGAGGTGACACTGCTGACTCGGAGAGTCAGGGCCATCAAAGCATGATACTATGTGTGTGTGTGTGTGTGTGTGTGTGTGTGTGTGTGTGAGAGAGAGAGAGATAGTTAGTGTCCACTGACTGCAGACAGGGAGGGAGGGAAGGGACAACTTCTCAGTGCTCCACACTGCCATCTACTCAGTGCTCCACACTGTCATCTACAGGCATAAGATGGTATAGCAAATAAAGGTGACCGGCCAAACTTTGACATTCCTGGAGCTCTTGAGTTCTTAGCTGTCCAGTGATTAATTAATTAAAACTGACAGCAAGAACAAATAAGGCACTAAATTATCAGGAGCCTAGAGAGCAGAGGATTGCATTGGATTAAACGGACCAAAGGCTTCTTCTTGTGAAATGGCAGGGGATTAGTAAAGAGTTAGATGTCTAGAGTTAGAATGTACTCATGGAGTATTCCTATACATGGTGATCAAGGGATGTGTTCAAAGACACTTTGTTGTACCCAAAAAGTACCCAAAACACCACCCAAGTCTTCCCCAGAGAGCGTATCCCACATCAGTGTGAATATACCGGTAATGAATAGTATTAAGTATTGTTTACTTATTATGGCATCTGAGGCCTGAATCTAGTACTTTATTTTCAGACTGTCTTTCCTGAAGGAAAAGACTGTCGTCTTTCCTGAAACAGAGACAGGGAGGCTTGGTCCAATAGGGCGAAGAACACTGAATGAGGTGGACAGAGTGGACAGAATTAGAGGCTTCTGTGTGTGTGTGTGTGTGTGTGTGTGTGTGTCTGTGTGTGTGTGTGTGTCTGTGTATGTGTGTGTGCTGTTCAAAAAATGAAAGCTTGGAGAGCTCACTTCATCATCTCTTTTCTCCAGATGTGCCATGCTACACTTTTTAGTGTGTGTGTGTGTGTGTGTTCGTGTGTGTGTGTGTGTGTGTGTGTGTGTGTGTGTGTGTGTGGATGTGTTGAGTGTGTACATCTGTTTCTGTGTCTATATGTTCCCACTCGCTCAGAGCGTGGTGTTCTCACTGTTGACCTTGTGCATATGGGAGTGCCTGCCTGCCTGCCTGCCTGCACCCCTCTCAGCGAGCCCTGAGACTCCTGCACATTTCTGGCATAGCTGCAGCCTGAGTGCCCTGATAAGGGCCCAGAGGAGAGGGGGGCATATCACGCCTCTCTCTCACGATTTCCTTTCCTTCCTCCATCAATCTTTCCAGATCTACATCCATCATCCCCTCAATTTGTCTTCAACTCTGAACCCCTGGATCCTGCCCCTAAGGGCTTGGGACCCTCTCCTCCCTCTCCCCCTCCCCTCCTCTCCCCTCTTCTCCTCCTTGTCTTTCCTCACCTCCCCTCCTCTCTCAAGCAGAAAACACTTGCACCTCCTCTACTTTTTCTCTCTCCTTCTATATCTCCTTTCTTGTCTCACTCTCTTCCTTTCTCTCTATCCCTTCTTTCCTCAAACTCTCTCTTCCTCCCTCCCTGTCTCCTCTCCAGCTGCACCTCTCTCCTCTCTCTGCTCTGCAGTGGAGTTGGCTGGGCTCCAGCACCCTGTGGAAACTCTGAGCTGATCCCACCTCTGCTCTCCTCTGCTCTGCTCTCCTCTGCTCTCCTCTCCGGGGCTCGGCCACAGGCTGGCTTCCTTCCCTCCTCCGGCTCCCTATTCTTTAGCTTTTGTGATCGTTTCCAAGGCCAGAAGGAGAGAGAGAGATTGTGTGTTGGTATGTGAAAAAGATTGGGGTGTGTGTGTGTGTGTGTGTGTGTTTGTGTGTGTGTGTATGTATGTATGCAAGTGTGTGTGGGAAAGAGAGAGAAAGATACTGTGTGTGGATGTAAGAGTTTATTGTGTCTAAGATTACCTGTGGCTGCATGTTCAAACTCGCCCCAAAATTGCCTATTTCCAAGTAATAACCCTGACACAAAGCCTTCTATTTGACTTAGCCAGCTGAGGGAATCACATTAATACTTCAGGTCACATTCTGTCACACCACACACTCTGTCCAAGTGTGAACAATGTCAGGGCTGCATCTGTGTGTGTGTGTGTGTGTGTGTGTGTGTATCCATGTGGTGACCTGGTCATTCAGGCAGCCATTTTCCAGCCATGTGTCTAATCCTCTTCAAAATGGTATCTCACCCAAGAGTCACCCAAGCAGAAACAGAGTTACAGGTCTCCCACTGTCCACAGTCTTACACTACTGACGCAAACGCTTTTATAGCATTTCTTTGGTTGGCTCGTGTAGTGTGCTGGAGCATGGAGCTCACTTAAGAAGGGATTTAGTTCAGGATTTGCTTGAAGAGAATGACAGAGACAGACAGACAGACAGAGTGAGAGAGAGAGATGGAGAGAGAATTTGTATAGACACAGCATGCACTGAGACACTGCATTTCAGACTTTCAGAGAAGAAACACAAAAGCTTTTACAAGGCAAGAGAAAAGAGAGAACTCTCTCAAGAGGTTTTAATGGACAATGTACTTCAGAGCTATGTCAGAAGGAATTCCATGTTCTGTGGCACGCTTCAAAGCCAGGCTCTAATGGAAACATCCTTTGCACGGATGAATCACCTCTCAGAGCTCTTGCAGGGCATGTGGTAGTACAGAACGCACTGCATAACGATTGAATGAATAAGCTGGTCTATAAAAAAATGGGTTTGTTTGGCACAGTGTGGGAACTATGGAAACTATGACAGAATTTTGCAATCACAAGATTCACTGATGTATCATGCACAAGCTCTAGACAAACATCGGTGTTGCCCTGGCAACCCCTGGAACAATTTAGGTCACAGAGCAATTCTGTTCATATCAACTAATGTCAAGTAAGGCTACATTATTAGTGGTGACAAGTCCATATCAGTAATCCATCACAAAAACCCAGTGTAAAATAGCAATGTTTTAGCAAGGTTTTGAAGGAGATTTCCACCATAACAAAGCAGCAAAACAGACTGTTATGGATCTCTACAGCTGCATAAAGGGTATTTGAGTGCCTATGGCCTTATATGTTCAGTATAAGCTATTACATTATGAGGTGAAGATTGCTATGCTCTCCATAGACTCCATAGGTTTCTCACCACTACTTACAACCTAAGGAGAGGTTTCCTACCTCAGCTTACAACCTTAAATGACCAAGTGTTGTGCTCTATACTCGGTACTTACAGTACATTCTTACACATAACATTGTTTTTGAAAAGTAAAGATGACTATACTTCAAATGGCCAGGTTTTCACACTTCTAAGAGCTTAACTGACAACCCAAACTGACTAGATCTGTGTGTGTGTATTTTGTTTTCTCTTCAGGAGGAGAATGAGATCCCCTCCAGTGTGTTTGTGAAGGAGCCTCCTCCGTTCCCCCGCGATGCCGAGGACAACCCATCGGTGGACGCCAATCGCTCACAGGAGGAGGGCCTGCAGACCATCAACCTGTCCTCGGACGAGGAGCTGGGCCTGGACGAGGAGGACGACGAGAGTGTGGGCGTGCTGGAGCTCCAGGGGGAGCACCTGGAGAAGTCGCGCGCCGAGAAGATCAAGCGCTCCAGCCTGAAGAAGGTGGACAGCCTGAAGAAGGCCTTCTCGCGCCACAACATCGAGAAGAAGATGAACAAGATCAGCACCAAAATAGTCTCGGCGGAGCAGCGCGAGAAGATCAAGAAGAGCCTCACGTCCACGCACCCCAAGGGCTCGTCCTTCAAGGTCTCCCCGCTAACGTTCAGCCTCAGGAAGCACCGCGGTGGCAGCGGAAGCGGAGGAGATGCGGAGGCTGACCCCAAGGCCACGGATGGCGACCAGGGAGTGGACTCGCCCACTGCGGTGGCCTCCATCGAGCTGGCGCCCATCAGTCCAGGAGAGGACCTGCCCTTCACCGAGCTACACCCTCAGCTGGCGCCTGACACCGAGGAGGTCAAGGCCGCCGTGGAGTCCATGGAGAAGGAGGCGCTCGACCTCACAGCCTCTGGGGAGGAGGTCAGCGCGGAGTATGCGCTTTCCGCGACCCTGCCTCAGGACGCCTCTGTGTGCAACGGCACTGAAGGAGAGGGGAAGGAGGAGGCGGAGGAAGAGGAGAAGGAGGCGGTGGAGGCAGATGTGGGGGAGAAGGAGGTGGCAGCGGCGGCAACGGCAGCAGCAGCAGCAGCCGAGCAGGAGGAGCCAGAGGTGGACCGGGAGGTGAAGAACGCCGTGGAGAACGAGAGTCCAGCTGAGGAGGCAGGGGCTGAAGCAGCAGCAGCGGCGGCGGCGGCCGTTCCTGAGGCTGTGGCCGTGCAGCAGGCGTCCTAATAACCCCCCCCAACCATGCCTGAGCCCAACACACACACACACACACACAAACCAGCCCTGAATCCAACATTCACACACACACACACACACACACACACACACATTCCTTTCTCCCTAACACTTTCAAACATACACACTCCCCTGACCAGTCCCCCATTCCGTTCTCAACACCCAAGAGAAACGGGCATCATCCCTGAACATTAATCCTCATTGACATATGCACCATACCTGGACATTAAGCACCACCTATTAAACCTGCTCTTATACAAATAAACAGTGACTTGTCCTATAGGGACTTTACATTGCAGTGCAACATGACATGATGACCCTTTCTCAACAAAGCCCACATTTATATTTCTTACTCCTTTCTGTTCTGATGCTTTCTTATAACATAAATGACTGATCAACTACAACCCTTCAAATATCCCATGATCCCTCTTGTTAGTGATGACGAGACACCTCTTACGCCGTCAGCTCTAGATAGACCATTGTGCCTGTATTGTCCAGTAGTTTTCCTGTCTCGTATCAAACCATGAAACAGTCCACTGGTATAGGAGAGGTTTTATTTACTAACGAGTGAAAGTGACCACACGCATCGCCATTTGTTTGCCTTTCCTGACCAACCAAGTCAACTATCCATCCCCACGTCTCTCTACCTGTCTGTCTGACTACCTGTCTCTCTGCCTGTCTGTCTGACTACCTGTCTGTCTGTCTGTCTGTCTGTCTGCTCTGAGCTCCATGATTTAAGGACATCAAAAGCCTTAGGCAAGAAAACAAAAGGAGAGCCAGTATCACCCAGCCTGTCAGCACATTTCACTCATTGGCATGGAGTTCTATGGCCCACAATCCATCTCTCTGAGAACAGACTGTGCGAGGAGGGCCTGGCAGAGGTGTGCCTCGTCCAAATGTAGAGGAGATGCCTAGAACGCACCTGGCCCAGATCTGGCTACAATCTTTTGGATCAGATCATTTGGATCCATTCAGAAGCTATCAGAAGTTTTCAGGAATCCGACTTCAGTATCTTCACTGAACAACTGCCAGTCATACTCCCTGTGTGTTTTGTAACACCAAACAGACACACTCTTACCATATTTACAGATGAGTGTATGAGATTGCACTGAAAGAGTTTCCATGAGTTCTCTATGTGTAGGTTATAATATAATGCTAAGATATAATTAATACATGCTAGAGGAATGGATTTGCGAACAAAACTAGAGTGAATGCAGTTTGAATCTATCAAAAAGGACAAAATCTCAGTTTTCACCATTAACTATGTCCAACCTATATGACTTTGTTATTGACTTCATCATAGTAGTCATAGTATGCAATATGCAAAAACTCCAGTATTGAAAATGCATTGGTTGCTCAAATGTTAATGTATGTTGAATGTGAATGTTGCATTTACCACAGCCGGTATTGTATGTTGACGACGTTTTAAGTTCTTACTTAATGGGGATGGGCGTGGTCTGGTATCTCCTCGGCCTCCACACTGTCTGTGTCTGGCATGGCGAGGATTCCTGCTTTTGAAAGATGCCCCAAGAGGCCCTATTTCTCAACTCGGAGGTGACAGGGGCCTGGCATGAAGTTAGTGTGGTCTGTGTGAAAGAGAGAGAGAGAGAGAGAGAGAGAAATGGGAGAGAGTAAGAGAGAGAGAGAGAGAGGGAGATGGTTTGCATACTTCACAGTGATGGAGGATTTCTTTGGATGTTGCATAGAACACCAAAAGAGCTGCGTATGGTAAACACCAGACAGATGGAGGAGAAAGGGAAGGAGATGAGAGGGATGGAAATGATTGGGTGGTGGGGGTGGGGGTGGGGGTGGTGAACGTCAATCATCTTGATTTCCACATTATGCTTCTCTGGACTGGTTTAGTTTAAGCAAACTGATAAATTATACACGTCATAAAGAGATATGAGCTGAAGTTATTTGGTGCTAAGCGTGTTACAAAATTCAGGTCATACTGAAAAAGCACAGTCAGCGAGAGATCATTTGGAGATCATTTACTGACACGTAAAAAAAAAAGAATGACAAGCTCTGTCCTTATGGTTCACAAAAAAAGCTTAATGTGTCTGCGCAAGCATTCAATAGGTCAAGTAGAGATCAATGTACCTCTATGACTTAGTATAGCACTGTTTTCCACCAAGATATAGAAAAGACATACAATTGATCTTCCAAATAACTGATTAAATGCAATTTCATGCAACTGATTCAATTCATCCAAACCCCCCTTCTCTTCTGGACTTTACACATCATTCATACCTATGAATGGCACAAACTGCCTTCCAGTAAGCCCAGCAATTAGAAACTGAACTTGTGTTGTGTGCTTTGGGCCTATGTGAAAAAGGATGAAGATTCATTCCTTGAGTCTTTACAAAACACTTTGTAGTGATTTTATGTTACTGCTAAGTCCATTTTTCCTTCTATTTGCATATCCTATAAAACGTTAACTACGCTAATGACTTAAATAATATATATAAGTGTATGTTGTCTTGAACCTATTTTACGTAAACAAGAGTTATCAGTGATGCCAAAGATGCTACATGTAGAGATTTTTTTTAATGGCAAACCATTAATAACCATGTCAAACTGTGACCTTTTTGTCTTCACTTTTTTCCATATTGTTATTAAAACACCTCTTCTGAGTTTTCAAAATAAATACTTTTAACAAAATTTACCTCCTTGGAACAATGACAGTATTCATTTCTTTTTTATATAAATATATTTAATTTTTGGACTTTTTGCCTTTATTTGTATAGGACTGTGAAGAGTGAGACAGGGGAGAGGGTAAGTGGGAGAGAGAGATGGGGTGGGACCGGGATATGACCGCAGGTCGGATTAGAACCTGGGTCCCTGTGGGCACTTGGACCCATATATGGTATGAGCGCTGTAGCCTGTTGTGCCACAGCGGCCCCCCAGTATTTGTTTCTTGACATGTGGCTTGACGGGGTACGAAATCTGTTTCTATGGCATAAAAGATCTATAAGCCATACTAGTGGCATTCTTGGTGCATCAAGCATGTAGACACTAGTGTTAATTTTGTCACCTATTTTTAATTTAGTCTTAGTCTTAGTCTTGTGACAGGCGTGGTAAAATATAATATAGATGAGTTGTTTTGCAATAAATGTCCTTTTTGTAGTCTTTGTCATATTTAGTCATTCAAATATAATTTTTGTTAGTCAAGTTTTAGACTCTCCATCTTAGCCATAGCTAACCTGCTAGCGACTAAAAGTCTCTAGTTAAATAATTGACATTACATTTTAGTCTAGTTTTAGTCAAAAGAAAACTAAAGGTATCTTAGTCTTAGTCAGTTTTAGTCAAACTGTGAAACTGCATACTTTGATGATGTCATCACACCTAAGCTGCCCTGGACTTGACACTTATAGTATTGCCTAACAATACTAGTTTTCATACATGACATTACCTACGATTACACTCAGTAGGATAAATATCACAACTGGTGCTGCGCAGCACCAATAGCTTATCATTACTTGGTGCAACAGTGTTTTCCCTGTGTTTTCTTGATGCATTCTAGCTACTGTCAGTGACGCGAGAGAACTAGTCAGAAGTTATTAGAGAAATTCGGTGTAAGTTTAAATTAATTTGAGCGTAGTGCCGGTGTCATTCATTTATTTTACATGTCTTACAACATAAATAAATGCATTCACAGTCTAGTGAAGTCAGATATGAGCATACAAATACGCTTAGAACTCATGTTAAGCCTATGGTAGTGCACTTAATGCGAATGCGAGATTTGATGCAGGCAAAAGTATCGACTGTTACTAACGAAGGTATTATAGCAATATTATAAATGTGGCGACGGAATAGCCTAGAACTTTGGTAAGCCTAGCGTTTAGTAGCCTATGCACTTGCGGTAAAATCCAAAACTAATGTGAATCGTGGACTATCCTACAACCAAAGAAAGTAAAGGAGATTATTTGTAGGCCTACCTGCATTAGCCAAATAAAGGACAGGACTGCACCCTTCACAAACCGTAAAAATGAAGTTTATTAGTTTTACAGTTGACAGTTCACTATCAGTCCACACAAATAATTCTAGGTTCCTTGTCCTAGCCATGTTCGTCGTAGCCTATTCTGTCTGTTTGTATAGCCTACAGCGCGGAAGCTTTGGTCAATTTCTGTAAAGAAACAGTGCCACCTATAGGCCTGGGATATGAAGTAACGTGTTGATTCGTGTTGAGATGGATCCGTTTGAACGTAAATATTCTTGATACAGTTCCAAGGAAGAAGGAGGAAAAAAGATCGGTTTGGTACGTGTGGACTAGGCCTAAGTCACCAGCAGGCACATTGAATGATGGCAGGTTTTGCCAACCAAAAGAGTATACTAAACACACTGCTATCCTCGTGGATTTACCAAGCCTGGATTTAAAAAAAAGAAATCCTGTGTGAGAGCTACTTACAGGAGAGAAGTCAGAGAGCTTCAGCAGGGTCTGAGATGCTCTGCAGTCTGCACAATTAGAACCTAGAAAACCATGGAATCCCAGCATGGACGTGAAGGTAAGTATCACCACTTTAGCACAGCGTTGAGTTAAACCGAATTAATACATTCCGTTTAGTCATTAAACAAATAATTAAAATTCATGAAAAAAGTGAGCTGAAAGACTATTTGAGCACTCACTAACTGTGTCTTTCACCTACCACCCACCTCCCTTTTTTCCCACCCTACAATTGTTTGCCCATCCTTACTTTCAGACATACATGGGCAGTATTTTAATAATATGTATTTTGCAGCATTAGAAAAAAAATGTAGTTTTTTTTTAACAACAAAATACTTAAAAATACTCATTTTTTTCTCAAATAAGCCAAAATGTCATCACTCAGTTAAATATACTACAGTATACCCGGTTTGAGGACAATCAGTCACCTGCAGTCTTCCACTCTCCTCCTACTTCCCCCACTCCTCCCTTTGTCATCCAGGAGGCAGAGGTGTGCAATCTTTAAAAAAAAAAAAAACAGAAGGCCAGGGCCCGTATTCACAAAGAATTTTAAGGCTAAAAGTAGTTCCTAACTGGCGAATTTAGGAGAAACTCGTAAAAATAATGGGCGTGTCACTCGTAACTTAATGACTCCTAATTTTTTTGACTAAAGAGTAATTCACGAAGCATTTTAGCCCTAAAAGTAGCAAGTAAAAGTCTGGGACAGCTTAAAAGAAGTCGAGAGGACTCCTAACTCACTAAGACCTATTCACAAACCGCTTTTTGTGGCATTTCACATCACAATGTTTTGAAATGCACATGCGGCTACAATCGCGAGGGAGGCATAACTAAGGGATGCAATAACGCCTCCAACAACAACCAAAACTACCCAACAAGTAAACTAAATGTAACGTTTTATTGAGAATCAAATTAGTCTATAAGAATAGGGAGGGTGCCTGTCCGGTGATAGGCCTATCCCTTGGGCAATTCTCTATATTCAGCTCAAAAGTTGACCTAAGCAGTGATTTGTCCATAAAAATGGCAATTTTATTACCCTTTTGAAAGGAGCATTTATTTTTTTACGATCCTCTCTGAACATGTCTGAAGTTGGAAAAAATGAAAAGAAAAGCCAACTGAGGGAGCCAAAATGGTCAACATGGGTTATAAACCCAACTTTTTAGTTTGTGCCAATTTTGTCACCCTGTAGACAACTTAAAAACTTAGATCTGTCTTTTCTGTTTTATCATCCCTTAGTCTGAAAGTAAAAAGTAACTAACTTGGAGCTTGAATTGTCAGGTGTGTATACAACTAGGTTACACTAAATGTGTGATGCATTTTATTGCAATTGTATCACTTAGGCCTATATTTTGAAGATTTTTACCATAATGACATATTTCTACCAAAGACAAACTTGGGCTACAGTAGGCTAACTTACTAACTTAATAGGTAAGCAAGAGGTCTCGAAGAGAATTCTGTCTCTGTCATTTGGGACACGGGCTTGTGTTGGAATAGCCTAGAAATCTAGCAGCAGCAAATCTTGATGTGGGTCTGGCTCGTCAGGCTATTGTTGAACTCGACCCTCTTTTGACTCGGTCCTTGTCCTACAACCCCATCTAGTGGAAGATTTGTCTCTGGTTCTGGTCAGACCGTAGACTGTATACGGGTCAGACACCAGCATGTACTTCCTCGTAAATTATCACAGTTCAAACACCATGTTCAAACGTGTTTTTTGTAGAATTTACTTTAGTTTTTGCTGGGTACAACATACCAGAGAATGTTTAATAATACGGCATGCCACATAGACGGTTGGTTTAAAATTTCACAGAGAACAACAAGAGCGCTGCACTGCGCAGGCGCCCTTACAGTCACGGTGGCCGAGAGGTTAAGGCGTTGGACTCGAAATCCAATGGGGTTTCCCCGCACAGGTTCGAATCCTGTTCGTGACGATGTTTTTTTCCCAGAAACAAAACTTACAACCATCTGTCAACTGATAGGGTAACAAACGAGTTTGATCGAGTTTTTCATTTACGCAGCCATATAATTTAGCAGGCTTACCACATGGACATTGAGATTCTTAAACACTAGGTGGCAGTTTGATGCTTATTCTGACGATTAGCCGACTTAAATATTGTGGTAGTATTTGCATAGAACGGTTTTACATTTTTAGTAAGGGTCTGAATTTCTCACCACACTGACCATAAAGTGCATGCAGTTGACATATCTCACACGAACTCATGCCACACATGCTTTATCTCACAACGTTGTGTCTGCGCTTCCCAGATGTTTATGATTAGACCTACCTAGAGTGATAGAGAAAACTCTCCCCCAACTACCTATTAAATAAGAGTTGAGCTGACGACGGGATCTGTCAACATTTAGGCCTACATGCAAAGCTACATGCACGCAACATATAATATGGGTAGCGGTAGAAGGCTATGCTATTATTCTTTGTTAGTCTACAGCTCTTAAACATCTCTCTCACTCTCTCACACACACGCATCATCATGTAAAAAGCAGAAGCATTTAATGACTAATTTTTGTCGATGCCAAATGTAATGTTAAACTGCATAGTGTATGTGGTCGACTAGCCCAGCGTGGAGACTGGTCCGCGGAGCCGTGGAGTGAAATTAGGCCCGGTGCTTCGTGTGTTAATTTGCTGCGCAATTGATCAAGGACCGACAGAAAAAGAAAACAAACGTTTCTGCAACCAAGAGGAAATACTCATCATTAAACATAGAGCCGTACAATTAAGTGGTGGTATGAGCGTTCATTTGATGCATGCGTGCGCGCGAAAGAAACTGAACTAGGCCTACCCGATAATGTTGGTAGCAAAGCTCCGCTTCAACCTGTCGGAATTAAGGCTATTTAATTATTTAACGGCATTTAATAGAACCACGTGGATTATTGCAACTTCCATAGAAACAGAGCATAGACTGTATAATAAAACGTGTCTAGGCCTCTGAGTATAGTCACATTTGAATATAACGTGGCTAAAAGCTATTGTAGCCTTATTAGTCTTCCAAATTAAGATCTCCAGACCAGAGATTTACGCTTATCTGCTCCGCCGTTTACCATACACAAAAGCTGGCATTATGTTTCCTGAATCCTTACATTCAGGCATTCATTTTCATGTACATTTTTTCTCCATTTCCCTAGCAGTGTATGATGCTTAGCCTATATGAGGGAAACATTCCAAAACAATAGCACCCATATAGTTGCTGTTGTTTTGAGAAGTATTCAAACATTGACTGCTTTGAAGTGAAAGTGCATGTATAACAATATAGCATAATAATAATAATTGTGATAATGGTAATCATCATGATAATTTGATTGGGGGGGGTACGTGTAGGTGGGCCCTATGACCCCAAAGTCTGCCATAACCGGGCCTCAGGTCATAGAAGTTTGAGAAAGGCTGGACTAGCGTCCAGCACCAAATGTAGGCTACACATTTGTAAAAAGTGCATTATTTGTTGTTTAGACCAGTGGTTTTCAAAGTGGGGGCCGGGGCCCCCTGGGGGGTCGCGAGGGGTTGCCAGGGGGGCCTCAGCAAGTTGGAGGGAAAAATAAAAGCAAGAAATAAATACATTTGAAACATTTAAAATATACTATGAGGGTTGTTATACAATGCCATTATAATAATGTGACGCATATCTGAACATATTTCCCATGATAATGACTTGGAATAATAGTAGAGTGATGGCTCTCATATAGCAGAAAGCCCCAAATTAAAAATGTATTTTTACATTTGCCGTAGTATTGTCGATGGGTTTAATTAATAAAACATAAAGGGGGTCCTTGGCCAGAACCTAGTGGTATTTGGGGGGCCTTGTCGTGGAAAAGTTTGGGAACCCCTGGTTTAGACTAAGGGAGTTTAGGCCACATTTACACATAGCCGGGTATTTAGAGAAACGAATATTTCCCCCCCTGCGTTTTCAATAATAACATCGTGCACACAACATTGTTTTCAAAAAACTTGTCATTTACATCAACGCATAAATACGCTGTCGAGCGCCATAATAACTATGCCAAACCTATGGGTGCGTGATCCAATGATGTTGGATGCTGCAACTTCTGGTCTTCCTTCCCCTGCCATCACAATCCCTCCCCCTCTGATATACGAGGAGAGGCCGTCTTGATTAAACTCAACAACACACGGCTGAAGAAAAAAATAGAAGCAGTAAAACTGGCTATGCAATTACCTATATCTCTTGATTTTATTCAGTCCCTGTCCATCTCATTTCTTCACATTTAAGCATGTGTCAACCATAGAAGAATAAAGTAGGCCACTTCATTATGTCTATGAAATTAGGCCCCTTTCACACCGGAAACGTGGCGTGAACGTCGCGTGTGCGTGTCAGTTGCGTAGCGTTTTCTCTGTCTTTGCTTACCAAACGCTGTCTGATGTGGTGCTGCAGCAGCCTCTCTGCCAATTAAAACGTCTCTTTTTCTCACGTCATTTTTTTTACTGTTTTGAAACACTTCCAACGTGTGAGTCCTATTCCTAGCATGCACGAGTCTAACCTGTTAACATGGGAGCCGAAATAAAAACGGACACGCCACCACACGTCCAGTGTGAAACGGGCCTTACACTAACAAAGCCATCAAAGGCTGTCTTCAAAAGAGGAAAATACATAGGCTACCAAAAACACACATTGTGTATGTATTGTGTATTTCATAATAATAATAATAATAATAATAATAATAACTAGACTGCATTTCCGGCGGGAACTGCGAAAGTGTGCTTGCCCTGGTCCGGTCACCAAGTGGCATACGCTATGCTGAACCTGGCTTGATCCAGACATTGTAACAGTGCCTTTCAGTGTTGGAGCAGTGGCAATTTCTCAAAAGCTCTAGGAGAGGGCTATTCAACTATTGGCTTGCGGGTTGAATGGGGTTTGTTGGATTTTACCTTTGGCCTGCCTTCGAATTTAGCTTCTATAACTGAGATCAAATTAATAAAATAAAATGACAGCAGTGATTGGCTGCAAAAATAAAAAATGTCACGCGTCTTGCGTCTCTCAAACTGGGCTTTCAGGTAACCTACAGAGGAATTGAAATTATGAAATATGACCAAGGCATTAAAAAGCTGCTTGTTTGTCAGGATACTTTTTCACTGATTTATTTAAAAAAATATGAGCTATGAGTGTGAATGTTATATATTCCATCCGACAAATTATGTTTTCCTGGTTTATTTGACAAATAATCTATATCAGGGATGTCAAAGTCAAATACATTAGAGGGCCGGACTGGTTTAATGTTTATTAAAACATATTAAAATGACTCCATGTAACCTATTGAACCAAGACGTGTACTGTATTTTATTTAATGATTAAATGAATAATGACTGTGACTGAAGTGCGGGCAAAGTTTGCACAGAAATGTATGATTTTTCCCATCCTTACCGACCTTGTCATAAAACTTGTTTAAATGATCATATGATGCCTCCTTGCTGCTCGTGTCTACATCAGCCTTTCTCAAACTTCTTTGACCTGAGGCCCAGTCAAGGCATACTTTGGGGTCATAGGGCCCACCTACATGAACCCACCCCCTCCTCCCACCCCCCATCAAATTATCATAATGATATCACAATTATTATTATTTTTTATACTATATTGCTATACATGCACTTCAATGTTTAACGTGCTAAGATAGTTCACAATAGTTTGTGAAAACATGCACATCAGAGTACTGCTTTACTAATGTAAAATATAATTAGGCCTACAATAGTTTCATTGTTTTTGCATTGTTGCATGATGCTTGCATGAGAAATACTTCTCAAAACAACAGCAGTTATATGGGTGCCGTTGTTTTGGGATGTTTCCCTCATGCAAGCATCATACACTGATAGAATATTTATTTCAGGACTTACTTGACTCAAGATGCTACCCAATTTCTGGTTCAGGCAATAGTCATCTCACGACTCGACTACTGCAATGCCCTACTGACAGGTCTCCCAGCCTGCGCAGTGAAACCACTTCAGATGATCCAGAACGCGGCGGCGCGACTGGTCAACAACCAACCCAAAAGGGCACATGTTACCCCGCTGTTCATCCAGCTACACTGGTTACTATGGCGGCCCGCATCAAATTCAAGGCTCTAACGCTTGCCTACAAAGTAGTCTCAGATTCTGCTCCCACCTACTTGAATG
Organism: Alosa alosa; assembly: GCF_017589495.1. Classification (NCBI taxonomy): domain Eukaryota; kingdom Metazoa; phylum Chordata; class Actinopteri; order Clupeiformes; family Clupeidae; genus Alosa; species Alosa alosa. Next base: position 15,956,975 of record NC_063211.1, on the reverse strand, counting down.
CCCTCATACAGACATACGCTACCTCCAGACCGCTGCGCTCCTCAGACGAACGACGTCTAGCTCTACCACCGGTACGCCTGCCAATCCAAACTTTTCTCATCTGTTGTTCCTCGTTGGTGGAACACACTGCCAGTTCCTACAAGGGCAGGGACATCCTTCTCCATTTTCAAAAAACTCCTGAAGACCCAGCTCTTTAGAGAACATCTCCTCTCATAGCAACACTTACAACAAGTCTTACTGATCCTAGCACTCACCAGCCGTCTTAAACTGACAAGTAACTGTTAAAAACAGCACTCACTGATGCACTTATTCTTACTGTTCTCTAATGTTTTTAAATTGTCCTAAAATTGTTGAGAATTGCTCTAAAACTTAAACTGTTTACCATGTTGTTAGTCGCTTTGGCTAAAAAAGCGTCAGCCAAATGTAATATAATGTAATATGCTAATTACATTTAATTTGAATGCCTGAATGTAAGGATTCAGGAAACACAATACCAGCTTTTGTGAATGGTAAATGGCGGATCAGATAATGCGTAAATCACTGGAGATCTTTAACCATCTTTAACTAAGACTAATTAATAGCTTTTGGCTGACTTTAATACTTAATGTCAAACAGTGTTTTATATAGTCTGTGCTCTGTTTTTTATGGAGGTTGCATAAATCCACGTCGTTCTATTAAATGTCGTTTCATAATTAAATAGCCTTCCAATAAGTTGAAGCTTTGCTACCAACGTGCACACGCATGCATTGAATAAACGCCCATACCACGACTTAATTCTATGCCTCTATTTTTGATGACACCAAACAAGTATTTCCTACTAATTGCAGAAATGTTGTTTTCTTTTTCTGTCCGCGGCTCCTTGATCAATTGCGCAGCAAGTTATTAGACGATGGCCCGGGAATAATTTCACTCTGCAGACCATTGTCCACATTGCGGACCGCAGCCCATAGTTTGACAAATGGTGACCTGCATGCTGCCATATTAAGGCCTTTTTACGGTGTGTTTTAGCCGGATTTTCACGTGGAGGGCTCTGTAGAAATCTGACACCCTATTCAAAGAAGTTAAACTGAAAGAGCGTGCCGTTCACTGACACCCTATTCAAAGAAGTTAAACTGAAAGAGCGTGCCGTTCACAGACACCAGAATGAACGAGTTCACAGTAACGTTTATCAGGCAGTAGTAGGCTAATACAGTACGTTCAGTTCCCGTTCGCTCAAAATATGAACGCGTTCATGAACTTTCGTTCAATGAACGTGTTCAGGCACAACACTGGGGAGGGGGGTAGCTGAAAGTTGACATCTGCCCTGACTGAACACTGATGAATAATGAAGCCGAGGCCCACTTGCGGCGCTGCAGTGAGTTCGTGGGCTACCGTTGCATGGTGGGAAATGGAGTATTGGTGCGTGCAAAACAGCAGCCAGCGGCTGTGGCCTGCGGGCCGGTTCTAATACTAATCAAATATCATCCCGGGGCCGTAGATAATTCATTCACGGGCCGGATCCGGCCGGCGGGCCTTGACTTTAACATGTCTCATCTATATGGATTTGCTCTATAAAGACCTTATGTCTGTCTGGGATTGTTTTGTGAGCCTGAGAGCCTATTGATGTAGCCTATCTCAGAATAAAGGAATACTTCATATTACCGTAAAACTCCAAATAATAGCCCGGGCTTTTATTTTCCCAAATCGCCAAACTGCACCGGCTAGTCTTAGAGACAGGCGTCTATATGAGACAGGCCTTTAATTCCCTTTACACAAAACTTTTCCTCTGCAAAAATTGAAAATATTATCGAATTAATTATTTCAAACACACTGAGTCTACCTATATGACTAGGCTAACTGATGACAATTACGGATCATCATTCATTTAGTGTTGAGATGTTGAGTGAGATACAGTAAGATCCAAATAGCGGGGATAGCCAGAACAGATGAACCACGTTTTAATTAAATTAATCTACAAAGAGATCGTATCACACTGAAAGCTCATATTTTGTCACTAGCAAATAGCCTATATCGGTCATTTGTCAAATACAGTTGCATTATCAGCCCTGACCAAAACCGTTCAGGAATTATTTATGCAAAAGTGGAAAGTGCTTAATGTTTCATTCTCCCTCTTTTTCGGCATGAATGAAACAGCATGAGAGAGCATGAACCATATTGTTTCTCCCGTTTTGTATTTGCCAAATTTGACAACAGTCTACACATTCAAATCATAGCCTACTTCCAGGCGCGCGGGAACATATTTTTGAGCAGGGGTGCTGAATAACAAAATAATCACGGATGTCCGACGATTTCTCCCCCAGCATGATTCGAATTTAGACAGCTAAATACGCCATTTCACCGCCGTGTATGAGTAGGTCTAAGAGTGAGATGTTTTATAATGCCCTGGGCAGCCACATTCCACTGCAACTATGCGCAGCACTTGCCACTCTGACTCATCAATAAAAAAAACTGCTGCAAGACACCAGTCCCTAGAAGCGCACTTGACTTTACATCATAAACCTATTTCAGTAGGTTATATAGCCAGAGAATGTCCTTAGACGGGCTCGGATATAGCCTAGTCTAAGGTAAATTCTTTATCGCCATGGCATTTAGAATAAAGAATAACGTTCGCGAACCGTTCTGGTTTTGTTGCCAGCATAAAAACAAGCTTCGGCCTGTCCGCAAATTTTAAACACAAGGGATTAATTGAACGATGACGAATTTGGAATTCTAGCTTTTCCCCACCGCAGTCTTTTAATGCCATCTAATCATAACGTGCGCAGTCTGCGCCATACTTAAGCCCAAATCACACCCAAAATTCGCAACGAGATGAGCAGCAACTTGATGCAACATTCTAAAACCTTGCAACTGTGACCAGACATGTGAATGCTTTGCGACGGCTTGTAACGACGTGCAACATCTAATTCACACTGCTGTAACCTCCTTTCTGTAACGGTTTCGTGTCATTGCGAATCTTTAAACAGACGATCTGACGGGTTTTAGAAGATTAAATACAACCCGAAACTAAAAAACAGACCAGGCCTCTACTGGAGACCGGCCTTTAACCCAAACCTGTAGCCACGCCAGGCGTTTAAAAGAGACAGGCGTCTCTTAGGGACTCGGCGATTATTTGAAGTTTTACGGTACTCTAAACCACCATCTGTAAATCAACTGTATACTACTGTCTACATTGCACTATATTTCATTCAATATTATATTTTAATTTCCACTTCATTCGCGCTTACCGTGATTCACACAGCAGCATTATTAAATTAATCTGTCACCATATGCCTATGCCTACGTTGGCAAAGAAAACATTTTAATTTGATTCACATGCTTAGCATTCTAATAACAGAAGGGGCACATTTATGTTGACCACTACAACATGACTCATTATGTCTGTAATGTTAACTGTATAAAACACTTACTTTCATAAAGGACACACACCATCCAGCACATACACATGGAAACCGATATTTTAGGTTCTTGGCCACAAACTCAAAACGTGTCTCTCTGAAGCCCTGTTCTAGAATATTTTGTGTGGCCCATAACGACCCAGTGGATCATGAAAATGTGCCAAAATTCACATTCGTTGCTTGTTGTTGGTACATTAATCCCAGATTGCCACTTATCTGAGATGTAAGAGTTCAGTATAGGTTTAAGGTCTGGGGCAGGGATTTGACATTCTGTGACTTCTTCATTGAGGGATTGCTTAGCAGCACTGTCCGGTTTCTCATTTCCCCTCAGACCAACATGCCCTGGGACCCAGCAAAAAACTACACTCAAGTTCTGGTTCTTTAGACGTTCTAGTTGATCAAGCTCAGCTTTGGTTGTACTTTTTGCGTGACATTAAAGCCTACTGGAAAGATTTTTAATTGTAATTTAATTGAATGCAATTAACTTTTACGATTAAATAAAATTAATTTATCCCTCTCACCCATAGTTTTCTATTTATTTACAAATGTACATAGGCCTACTGTAATTACATTTATACATAGTTATTCTACTGATCTTTATACTATTCATCCTGCACATAGACTTATTCTTACTACTTTTATAATGTTGTTTCTGCACTACAATGACACTGTTTCCACACTGCACATAGCTGTATGTTATGTACATCTGTTATATATTTGTCATATTGAATATCCATATTTATTCTGTTTTATTATATTCTGTTAATACACTGCATATATCTATATTATTATTTCTACTATTATAATGTTACTACTACATCTACATACATTATTCTACTTATTGTATGAGATGACTGCTAATACACTGCACATATTTATATTTAATTCATATTACTCTAAACCACCTTCTGTAAATCAACTGTATACTACTGTCTACATTGCACTGTATTTCTTGACCTGTCTCTGTATATTTCATCACCTTTCTATACATACATTGCATGTAGCTACATGAATCACAGCTAAGATCCTTGGTTGCTATGAAGGCCAGTCGTTCTAAATGGATGGTTGCTATGGCCAAAGGCCAGTTATCTCTGCCGTTGTCAAGCGGGCATATCCTAACTTTATCTTATTTTAAACATCTCTATTTTACTTAGCCTACTTCCATACAGTGACTCCCATTAAGAAGTGGCCACTTCATTCGCGCTTAGAACTACCGTGATCCACACAACAACATTATTAAATGAATCTGTCACCATATGCCTATGCCAATGTTTGCAAAGAGGAGAATCTTTTAATTTGATTCACAATGAAACGTTACATTTAATGTACATGTAAACAATGAGTAGGCTAGTTTTGGTTGTTGTTGGTGGTGTTACTGCATCCCTTAGTTATGCTTACAATGCAAAATTGTTCCCTCGTGATTGTTAGACGCATTTCAAAACATCGCGACGTGAAATGCCACCACAAATTGTTTGTGAATCGGTCTAGGAGTCCTCGCTTAAGCTGTCAAAGAGCATTCTGACGTTGGGCCAACGTTGGCCCAAGGTCAGTGGTTGTGTTGGCCCAACGTTGGCTGCTGACGGTGGCCCAACGTCATTTTGTCCGGTGGCCCAACGTTGGCCCAACCATTTAATTAGACCATCAGCAGACCTTTGGCCAACCCTAACCCAACCATATGCCAACTTAAAAAGCCTACCCAGCCAACCCAAAATACACCTTACCAACGCTATGCCAACCCGAAACCTACCTTTCTAACGTTGGGCCAACCATTTCATAGACCGACTGCCGACCTTTTGCCAACCCCAACTCAACCATATGCCAACTTAAATAGCATACCTTAAATAGCATACCTACCCCCAATTACACCTTAACAACACTATGTCAACGTTCTAACCTTAAGATGACTGCTTATTTCAGCAGAACACTCATCTTGATATTTTGGCCACCTTTATGGTTATTACAGTAATTTAGAAATTACTTACTTGATCACAATGATTTTACCAATCTGCCCTAAACTTGTAATCTTAATAGTGATATAATACCAACACGAGATTAAGGGTTAAAATAAATACATTTAATAATACATATTGATTTAATAATAAACATTTATGTGATGAGATCCTCAAGGGTTGATGGGTCATCAATCAGTTCTGCTCCTATAAAATAACAGAAATTACTTTTAGTTACTTTTAGAAATGATTTTGTTTTGCTTGCTCAAATAAGACTTCACTGCATTAGGAAGATTATACAGATAATTTGTCTAACAAGAGATTACGAAATGTGTAATATTAATAATGCTGTCTTCCAAGTGTAATCAAGCAATCATTTTATTAACTGGTGCCAATGTACAATCTATGGAGGCCTATTTCATAACATTCTCTTAATTATGTACAAATGATGTTAATGCCTTCAGGTCACTTATTTCCACACTTGTCGAATAGTTATTCATTTCGAGCATTAGATAAAAAGATGAGACAAAAAGGTAAAACAATTTAGGACTATGCACTAATGACTAAAAAACTTACAATGTCAGATATTTCAGACACTTCCTCGGATTCACTGCTGATGTCAGATGGTGGATGTGATGGGGAATGTGTCTGCCTCTCTAAATTGAGGAAAGAAATTCAAGTTAACTACTTACTATTTCACAACTGTGATGATAAATAAAAGTCAGCAATACAGACATACAGGCAATTACAAATATTTTTTGATTGGTTGTTGAAATCTGTACCCTTTTCTGATCTCCTTTTTCTTCCTCCATTTCGGGTCACCGCTGTATTTTTAGCCATGTTTTTATCTTTTCTTCTGCCTCCATTAAGGTGGCCCCTTGTTTTTTGGCAGCATCTGCGTGGGGAATTTGGGGGAATTGAATGGAGAGTGAAGGATAATATTTTACTCTTAAAATCAGTTTAAAAACCACTGATTTAGAACATGACGTGAAGTTTTGTTGTGTAGGGTAGATAATATACTGGATGTGTACAGCAGGCTACCAATCAGAATGTGTGTAGAATAAAAACATTGAATGAAATTGTAAAAGAGCTGTAGGCCTACCTATGATGACTTTTGCCAGGTGCAACACAGAAAAAGGACTTTTCTGCCCCCTGCCCATCCAGTTAAACTTTTTCGCTAAATCATTGCTGATTGTTTCACGCCTGATCCTGTAGATTATATCTTTTGTTGTTGTCCCACCCAAACTCATGAGATGTTTTACCTATAAAATGAAATGGTTGTGCATACATGATTAAGCTTGTCAAAAGGTGGAACATAACTACAAGCACTACACAGTGCTATGGGCTACCATACAGTCCCATAACAGAAGAAAAGTGGCATAGCAAGAAAGCTCACAATTGGTGCCTCCAAAGCTTCACTACTAGGACAAGGCATTAGTGATTCTGTAGTAGAGTTGAGTTCAAGAGGTGATTTCAAGAAGTATTTAGGATAACTCAGACAGTTGAGTTTACTGAAAGAATTGAAATGAGAGCGAAGGAGGAAGATCAAACTATCGGTATCCAAGAAAACGGATGAACCACTCCGCGCACAATCCTTTTAACAACACTATTTAAAACTATTTATTGTATTTATGTATGTATTCCTATTTATTCATGTATTTATTCAATGGCTTATTTATGGTATTTATTGATTATGAGAACTACTAATAACTAGAGTATAGGTTTACATACACAACATAAACAGAACTTACCAGAGAGCGCCGTGTTTCCTTGTCAGAAAGCCGGTCCTCCATTTTTTATATCATTAATATTTTGTAACGGAAACTCAAAATCTGGAAAACTGCTGACTTCAGTGACACTCTCTCTTCTCAAAATTGCCTGAAGCAGAAGAGAATTTTGTCTGACTTGGCCTTTTATCTCCTCTAGCATCTGAAAGAGTCGGAGTTCTCTTTCTGAAACAGACAAAGTATATAACTTTATATAACATGTGTCTACTGTTTTGCATACTCAATTTGAAAATTATTACATTATGTTTTTATTTAGCATTTTACATGATGTCCCAAGTTCTTTTTTTTTTTATTATCTAAATTGTGGTTGTAAATCAAAGCACATTGGATATTAAGGCTAATTGTTAAGAAGTTGTTGAAGAGTTTCTAATCCCTTTATAGACTAAAAGGTAATTAATAAAAGCTCCAAGTAAACTATTATAAAATATTTGGAATAGTTCTATGTACCATCTTGTCTTAGATCTGGGACTGTCTCTGGTGTTGATGGTGGAAATGGAAATGGTGGTATGGCTGGCAAGGTCTGGCTTTTGGCTCCATTATTGCAGAATTTCTTTTTTGGTCTTTCCATTGTCTCTGCATATGAGAAACAGTGAGAAGAACAGTGAGAAACAGAATCAATACATGATATTCCAAAGTCTTGACCACTGTATGTTTTCTTTACATGTCATGTTTTCATCTGTGCTGTTTACCTGTGTGGAGCCTACTTGTTGAGGCCTGAACTGGAGGTCTTCCTGAGGCTGCAGATGGAGGGGCTGATGTAGACCTAAATCCAACATATTTCGATGATGGTCTGTTGGACACATTAAGTGTAATACATTTTTTAAAGGTGCAGTGAACACTAGTAGCAAATAAGCACAGTCAGGCTATAAAAGAAGAACAGAGAACAGAGGAAACATACACTCTTTTCCGCACACTGTCCTCGTCTGTCGACTCCAAACCATTGCCTTTGCAGAACTTCACGAGCTTCCTTCGGGCTTTTTCATAGGAATCTAAATATAGAAACAAACAACATTGTTAAGCCTATTATCTGAACATTTGAAAATAACTGCTTATAGGCATAACTCACAAGGAGCATGTTACATTTTGAGCAATAGATTTGAATAGTTATTTCTCTATATTTCTTAACATTGTGGAACTTCCTCAATAACTTACCATACTCAGCCACCCATTCAGTTATATATTCTTCCCATTCTTCATCAGGGGTTTCATTTTTTTCAACCGCTTTTCTACATTTAGTAGTATTATATGGGGGCCAAAAGGAAAAATTTTTATCGATGCTCAGCCAGTCACTTGGTATAACCTCTGTCTCATTTTTTTCTGTGAAAACAACAATTGAATACATCTACAGTATAAAACAAACAAACAAACAAACAAACAAACATAGCTAGTGTTACAAACTATATACACTAATTGAAGCTCAATTAAGCAGTATGCAGTAAAGGATATGCCACAAACCCATCCTTATATTGTAAAAAGAATGACTTTTGTAACAGTCTGAAGAGGGACAATAGTCAATGACTGCCCGGTTGTTTCACAAAGGATATATTAAGACTTGATGAATCAATGGGGTAGGTAAAAAAAGATGATTTGTTTTGGAATTTAAGACAGACTAAATGTGATGCTTCCTTGTCTTTTAAAATATTTTTAACTATATGAATGTCTCCATTGAACAGAATGTAGTTGTCTCCCTCTGATAAATTAATCAAAGTTCCACCATTAATATATTGCTTATATTGTGTAAATTCGTCACATTGTATGGAAGAGGCCCATTCTTATGTTCCTGGTAAAAACCATCCTTGAAAACCCTTTTTTTTTCGCTCTGACACTTGCTTTTTCTGACAATCTCCTGATGATCTGTTGAAGGGGCTGGGTAGGGGTCCTAATCATTTTTTAATTGTGTAGAGGAAGTTCTCAAATGGGAAAGCTGAGAAATTATGCAGAGCACCAAACTGCCTTGCATCATTGGCAAGATGTGTCAGCCCGTGTATGTTATACACAACGTAATTACCATAAACAGATTGAAAATGCTCAACAAATGTGATCAGCAACTTTTCAGCAAAATCACAGTACTGGAGGCACAGTGAGGGGCAGCATAAAATTCTAATGGCTACATGCAGAAGCATAAAATTGTGGTATAGAACATTCGGCAGATGGTCTTTCAGTGCCACTGGACCAGTGTACAGGAGAAAAGTTCTGAACTCTGTCGCTTTCCACCTATCTACCTCAACAAGTGATAAGCCCTTTCCGTGCAAACTCTCTGGGGAGTGTCATTGCAAAGGACACAAGAGCTGCAGAAATTAGGCCTATCTGATGAGCACCTAAACGAGTAGGAAGCGGTCCCCTCATCCAAAACCCAATCAACTTTCTCATAACCCCAAGACAAACAAGGTGCATAAAATCTAATGGAAATTGGGAGACCATACCAATTCCAACCTCTGTGAACACACTGGTCCCTTTATGGTGAAACTCATCGTCTTTATTAATAAAAGACGATCTGTCCCAGAAGGTGAATCGACTTCAGGAAAAGTCATGCGATTTTTAGGCCCACGTTCCCTCCTGTGTGCATTTTTCACAGCCATGGTATGCATTGTGGGCTTTAATGTTTTTCACGAAAAGCCCGTGCACTTGCATCACAAACAAAATTAGAAATTTGAATATCTACACATTTGCCAATAACATCCACACCCTCTAATTTAAGCTTTCCATATTCATTCACAAATGTTTCCAGGAACAGATTGACATTAAGCTGGTTTTTAGACCCAAGATATAATGCAATGACGAATGGTTTGCTTTGTTTTGTCTTCCTCTACCAAGCCTAGAATGGGCCAGAACTGCTGATTGCTGCTTTTGAACAAAGGTAGTCCATCAATATTTACTTGTAAATGAATGGCCTTTGGGAGAGGGTCTATCTGGTGTAATATATGCCTAATGCCTTTCTCAACTCCAAAATAATGCATGGTGCCACCAGCAATCTGCTGGACCTCATAATTAGTTGGAGTGCCTAAAAGAGTTGGGAATCCTTTGGGAGATAGGGATGATATTTTCTCAGGATGCCCAAGAGCCCATTTAGATGGCATTGTGGTACTTGGCTGTCTATTGCCCAACCTCTGAGCTCCTCCCCAAGACACTCTGCAGACTCAACAGATTCTTCATCACTTGTGTCAGTTTCTGTCAGAGCAGATGACCAAAATTCATCAATAACGTTATCGTCAACAACATTAAACTCAATTTCAGACTCTGATTCATAGGACATGGGCCAATCAGATGCAGCATCTGACCACACATCATCAGAGGGGGCGTTTTCTGACAGGCATACCGGTATATTTAAATCGCCATGGGCTAAAAAGCCATGGGCTAAATGTTATCTAACGGTTCTCATTTCAACTTAGCCTGCTCTTGCATTTGAGAGGACCTACTTGCTATCTGCTGCATAGCTATATACATCAGGGGTCTCAAACTACCGGCCCGCGACTTAATGTCAAAATAATAATGTAATTCGGCCCTTGAAGGTATTTTTTTTTAATTGCGACAAACAACAACATTGATTAAAATAGACGATAGATCCAAGTACAGTGACAAATCCCATTCTCATCCACTGCTAGACATCCAGAGCTCCGAATCAAGCCCAAATTCGCTGTACAAAGTTTTCAGGAAATACTTATTACACGCGAGAAAGACAAGACGTGCATTTGTTTGTAATGACGCCGAAGCGATGCAGGTCATAGTTTTGCATAAATTGAAGCAGAAATAGGCCTACACCAAATGTTGAAAAAACGTTCACGTTTGATAAAGTCTTGGGTAGGCTATGTTATTCACCTATTCATTCTGATTCTGAAGGAGAATATCTGCATTTTGGAGATTTATGATCGATCGTCTATTGACAGTGGTAGTCACGGTGCGTAAGTGATGGAGGTGCGTCTTTGCGTGTATACGACGGTGTCCAGGCATAGGCTACCATGCTTATTTCGACCCTCTGCCCAATATACCTGGAGTTGGCAGTGGTAATCATGATGATGGTGTCTGTAATGGACGTGATACAGACAGCAGGGGTAGTAAAAATAGGCTCTGAAGAACTACAAAGTCACCCACGATAGGAACTGATTTGACCAGGCTACTTTATTGTAGGCCTATAATAGCGGTTTGTGGTTATACTAATAGTTTACTATTGTTGGTTTACATCTTAGGCCTACTGTTTCCTAATATGACAAACAAGAAAGTAAACCTGCTCAAATATGTGCAACATCCAGTATACTGAAAGGTGTATAATTTGAGGTGCTTGCCATCCAGTGGCAAATTAGATGGGTACATTTTCCTCCTTCATAAACTTTTGTTTATACTCAAAGATTTTTACATTTACAGTAGGACTTTATCTCTGACCACTTTTTAAGCCTTTTGAAATTTTGATGTCAAAATCCAATGGTGTTGTTTTCTTAACCCTGCCACCTAAAGTTTGTTTAAATAAGTTATGAGAGGAAAATATTTTTATCTGGTGTGAAACACACACATACCTGTTTTTATGCTTTTTGTTTGTTTTTATCATTTGTATGAATATTTATTTTATTATTTTATCTATAAGCTAAGGTTGCTAGCACAGGTGTCTAAAAAGATTTTAAAAAAAGTTTTGTGTACTATTAGAAATAGCCATTCTTTTTTTGTATTATTCTTTAACACTGACATGGCCCTCCAATCAGATGGCGATGGCAGAAGTGGCCCCCAGCTCATTTGAGACCCTGCTTTACATAGTATAACAATTGTATTTGTGTTGACGTTGTTCATTAAGCATGACCATAGACCAACATTACATATGCAAATTTAAACTTGAATAGGCTTTACCAACCTTAACCCAAATTTTAAGATTTTGATATGGTCTATTGTTAAATTGCATTTAGATACAACACAACAGACAAACTGAATCTTCCGGTCGTTGTGTTCCTTAAACGTCTGTATATAAATTCATGTAATCACAACAAATACTAAGAACATACTAAGGCTGATGCTTAGAGTCCACATCAAGGCCTAAGCATTTGTTAGCAAAGCCGTTGCTACTCTATCACAAGTCATACATGTTTCTGATATGTTGCTGATTGGATTATAAACAGCCACAGCAATGAAGAGGAATGGCTGAAGGACGAAGGAAATTGTATTTTTATTATTATTCTTATTTAATTATTTATATAATTGTGTTAAATGTTCCAAATGTAAAGCACTTTGAGCTGCATTCTGTGTATGGAAGGTGCTATACAAATAGACTAATCATTATTATTATTATTATATGTTATTGTACGTTGGGCATACGTTGTATGGGTCAGCCAAAAATAGCCAACTGTATCAACATTGGCCCAGCGTTGGAGCACCGTTGTATAGGTCAATAAAACACAGTCAACTCCACCAGCGTTGGGCGTTGGGCATTGCATAGGTCAGCCAAACACAGCCAACTCCACCAACTTTGGCCCAACGTTGGGCATACGTTGCATAGGTCAGCCCAACCTAGCCAACCAAATTTAACGTTGGGCCAACGTCAGAATGCTTTTATAATAGTTTACTTGGAGCTTTTATTAATTACCTTTTTAGTCTATAAAAGGGATTAGAAACTCTTCAACAACTTCTTAACAATTAGCCTTAATATCCAATGTGCTTTGATTTACAACCATAATTTAGATAATAAAAAAAAAATTACTTGGGACATCATGTAAAATGCTAAATAAAAACAGAATGTAATAATTTTCAAATTGAGTATGCAAAACAGTAGACACATGTTATATAAAGTTATATACTTTGTCTGTTTCAGAAAGAGAACTCCGACTCTTTCAGATGCTAGAGGAGATAAAAGGCCAAGTCAGACAAAATTCTCTTCTGCTTCAGGCAATTTTGAGAAGAGAGAGTGTCACTGAAGTCAGCAGTTTTCCAGATTTTGAGTTTCCGTTACAAAATATTAATGATATAAAAAAATGGAGGACCGGCTTTCTGACAAGGAAACATGGCGCTCTCTGGTAAGTTCTGTTTATGTTGTGTATGTAAACCTATACTCTAGTTATTAGTAGTTCTCATAATCAATAAATACCATAAATAAGCCATTGAATAAAGACATGAATAAATAGGAATACATACATAAATACAATAAATAGTTTTAAATAGTGTTGTTAAAAGGATTGTACGTGAGTGGTTCATCCGTTTCTTGGATACCGATAGTTTGATCTTCCTCCTTCGCTCTCATTTCAATTCTTTCAGTAAACTCAACTGTCTGAGTTATCCTAAATACTTCTTGAAATCACCTCTTGAACTCAACTCTACTACAGAATCACTAATGCCTTGTCCTAGTAGTGAAGCTTTGGAGGCACCAATTGTGAGCTTTCTTGCTATGCCACTTTTCTTCTGTTATGGGACTGTATGGTAGCCCATAGCACTGTGTAGTGCTTGTAGTTATGTTCCACCTTTTGACAAGCTTAATCATGTATGCACAACCATTTCATTTTATAGGGAAAACATCTCATGAGTTTGGGTGGGACAACAACAAAAGATATAATCTACAGGATCATGCGTGAAACAATCAGCAATGATTTAGCGAAAAAGTTTAACTGGATGGGCAGGGGGCAGAAAAGTCCTTTTTCTGTGTTGCACCTGGCAAAAGTCATCATAGGTAGGCCTACAGCTCTTTTACAATTTCATTCAATGTTTCTATGATTCTACACACATTCTGATTGGTAGCCTGCTGTACACATCCAGTATATTATCTACCCTACACAACAAAACTTCACGTCATGTTCTAAATCAGTGGTTTTTAAACTGATTTTAAGAGTAAAATATTATCCTTCACTCTCCATTCAATTCCCCCAAATTCCCCACGCAGATGCTGCCAAAAAACAAGGGGCCACCTTAATGGAGGCAGAAGAAAAGATAAAAACATGGCTAAAATACAGCGGTGACCGAAATGGAGGAAGAAAAAGGAGATCAGAAAAGGGTACAGATTTCAACAACCAATCAAAAAATATTTGTAATTGCCTGTATGTCTGTATTGCTGACTTTTATTTATCATCACAGTTGTGAAATAGTAAGTAGTTAACTTGAATTTCTTTCCTCAATTTAGAGAGGCAGACACATTCCCCATCACATCCTCCATCTGACATCAGCAGTGAATCCGAGGAAGTGTCTGAAATATCTGACATTGTAAGTTTTTTAGTCATTAGTGCATAGTCCTAAATTGTTTTACCTTTTGTCTCATCTTTTTATCTAATGCTTCGAAATGAATAACTATTAGACAAGTGTGGAAATAAGTGACCTGAAGGCATTAACATCATTTGTACATAATTAAGAGAATGTTATGAAATAGGCCTCCATAGATTGTACATTGGCACCAGTTAATAAAATGATTGCTTGATTACACTTGGAAGACAACATTATTAATATTACACATTTCGTAATCTCTTGTTAGACAAATTATCTGTATAATCTTCCTAATGCAGTGAAGTCTTATTTGAGCAAGCAAAACAAAATCATTTCTAAAAGTAACTAAAAGTAATTTCTGTTATTTTATAGGAGCAGAACTGATTGATGACCCATCAACCCTTGAGGATCTCATCACATAAATGTTTATTATTAAATCAATATGTATTATTAAATGTATTTATTTTAACCCTTAATCTCGTGTTGGTATTATATCACTATTAAGATTACAAGTTCAGGGCAGATTGGTAAAATCATTGTGATCAAGTAAGTAATTTCTAAATTACTGTAATAACCATAAAGGTGGCCAAAATATCAAGATGAGTGTTCTGCTGAAATAAGCAGTCATCTTAAGGTTAGAACGTTGACATAGTGTTGTTAAGGTGTAATTTTTGGGGTAGGTATGCTATTTAAGTTGGCATATGGTTGAGTTGGGGTTGGCAAAAGGTCGGCAGTCGGTCTATGAAATGGTTGACGTCAACGTTAGAAAGGTAGGTTTCGGGTTGGCATAGCGTTGGTAAGGTGTATTTTGGGTTGGCTGGGTAGGCTTTTTAAGTTGGCATATGGTTGGGTTAGGGTTGGCCAAAGGTCTGCTGATGGTCTAATTAAATGGTTGGGCCAACGTTGGGCCACCGGACAAAATGACGTTGGGCCACCGTCAGCAGCCAACGTTGGGCCAACACAACCACTGACCTTGGGCCAACGTTGGCCCAACGTCAGAATGCTACCTGGGTAGTGCGCTCAGCTGAACGTACTATAAGAACTCAACTCCCTGCTCTACAAGATATCTATTCCAGAAGAGTACTCCTAAGAGCCCAAAAGATTCTGAAGGACTCTTCTCATCCTAACAATGGATTATTCCTACCGCTGAAATCAAGAAGACGCCTATGTAGTCACAAAGCCAGAACTGAGAGACTCAGGAGAAGTTTTTATCCCCAGGCCATCCGAACTCTGAACGCACACTATACTGACTTTGCACACATTCACTCCTCAGCACTCTCAAACATTTCCCAACTCTGAACTCACACTATACTGACTTTGCACTCATTCACTACTCAGCACTCATGACCCCCCCCCCACACCCACACCCACACACACACCCACACACACCTACAAGACTTTTAGCACTTTTACATCCCTCTCCCTATGCTACAGACCTTTTATTTATTTTCTTATTTCATCACATGTCAAAACACACACACACACACACACATACTTATCTGACTTTCTCCAACTTTTGCACATCTCCATAGAACTTTTTTATTTATTATTTTTGATTTCTCCTCCATCTACCCATGTCCTTGATTGCCTAGCCTTTCTGCCTCCCCACCCATCCCCAACACACACACACTTACATCATCACTGTCATCACTTCACATCCAGATAGCACACTGCTTGCTACAGTAAGCCTCCTCTACACTTGCTGCACACTGCCCCCTACATACACAGCACATTGTCTTCAGGATCTTCTCCACACACACATCCTCTACATGCTTACAAACACTGCCCCCACCTGAACACTACACTACACACACACACAGTCACTACTCCACTCCCTCCCCCCACACCCACACCCACACACACACACACACACCTACATCACTTTTAGCACTTTTACATCCCTCTCCCTATGCTAAGACCTTTATTTATTTTCCATCACATGTCCCCACACACACACACTGTAACAAGATTCTGTGATTTTCACAGCATCACTGCTGTTTTTGAGGAAAATGTGTACTGTATTTGTGAATACAGTATGTTGCTGTAGTTTCGCTATGAATTATGGTCAAAAATGGTCAAACTACAGTAATAAAAATTTGCTGCGAATCATAACACAGTAATAAATCTGACTCCTCCCTCACTTGTCAGCTTTTTGAAAATTTTGAAAAAACATGGCGGAAAATCAGTTGGGGTTTTCTGTTTTCTTTTTGCACATAAATACAAAGTTAAGCTCCCAGATAGCAAGGTGACATTGATATTATGTTGATTTTCCATCAAAATCATCATTTTGAAAAGATATTGAAAAGTCATGGATTTATGGTTTACTGGGAAATTTTGGCGTGGTGATTGAAAGCGTGCACAGCGGCGACGTTTGAACTGTCCGGCGGGAGATCATTTTGAGCTACAGTTCAGTCAGTCAGACCAACGGTGTTCAGCACTCTGTCAAGTTCGCAGCTCCACCTTAATGGTAAGCAAGCATTTATTTATGTAACGTTAATGTTTCATTGTGAAATTGTACTACATTAAATTCGGGCATGTGTACAGTCTATATACGTTGTACTGTCTAACTTACAAACTCATCCATGCTTGTTGGATCAACTAAGTAAGTAATAGCGTTAGGCTAGCTATCATAGTTGCTGTGAAGGTGGCATTAAGTTTTATGTTACGTTAACGTTTTGGCAGTCTCGTTTATATTAGGCCTACCTTAGTTCTCAGTAAGTTACAGTTTATTATATTCATATAATTTATATAAAACATTAAGCTAGTAGTGCTAGGCCTAGTATGTTACTGTCACAATGTTAGGCTGAAGATGATGTGCTGCTGGTTAACGTTAGCGTGGAGGTTTAGCTGCTACCAGCTAACTTATGTAACGTTAACTCATCGTAATCAGTACATATATCTATGTGTTGCTGCAAGCAAACATCATCAATGAGCTCACCCAGCTGGCTAACTTTAGCAGCTAAATATACCTTGCGAAACTGAGTTATGCTAACACCATCTTCAGCCTGGCATTTTGACAGTAAACTCAAAAAACATACAGTATATATATAAATGATTATTCTAAAGTTTCACTTGTAAGTAGCCTTCAGTTTCAGTTGAAAATTGTTATCTAACACTGTTCATCTTTTTTTCTTCTATTTCTGCTAGGTGCTGCTTCACTCTGCTACTGGTGGTGGATCAGGCTGACTGCAACCGTTGGTCTAACGTTAGGATGCAGCACCGCGAGAATTTCTAAGCGGAAAAAAGTGAATAAATGTACTTGCTTTTCAAACTGATAACAAGTTGTCAATGGTTATTTATGCAAGTTTGTGTAGCCTAAACCATACCTAGGCCTAGTGAAATGTATCCTGGCTGTAGATAAAGCAGGATATGAATTTCCCAAAATTACTGTATATAATATTACAGCACTGGTATTACTACTGTACTAAGTTACAGTATGATCCATAAGTACTGTGATTAAAGAAACGGTAGACAATTCAATACTGTATACATTACAGCACTGGTAGTACTACTGTAGTTTGCATTTACAGTATCAGGCATAGGTACTGTGATTTCATATACAGTAGGTGTACTGTAGAGTGAAATACAGCAACTTGCTGGTTATTTGCTGCCAGCAAGTTGCTGTAAATTTTACGTTAAACTTTTTACAGTGCAGCACATTATTTCATCAGGAAGCTTCTCCAACACACATCCCCAACATACTTACAGCACACTGCCCCTGCCCCAATACACAGCACATTGTCTCATGAGGAAGCTTCCCCAACACACATATTGCACACTGCCCTCTCCCCACATACACAGCACACTATCCCATCTCCCCTGGCATCCCCCCAACACACACACCAAGACCCCTGGCAGTTGGGTTAGCCCCTTGAGCCGTGGATCTGCCCAAGGTTTCCTCCTTGGTAAGGGAGTTTTTCCTTGCCCCTGTTGCTCTTGGGTGCTCCTTGTTGGTGCCCCCCCCCCAATCCCAATCCTCCCCCCCTTTTTTATGCAGCCCTTGCCACTTAATCTACTAAACCCCTCTTCTACTGCACTCTTTACCCCCCCCCCCCCCCCCCCCATTAATGCACAAATAGGCTGACACCAGACATAATTTCACTGCATTTCTTACTTCCAGTAACTATATGCACGTGACAATAAACTTCCTTGTATCCTTGTATCCTTGTAAACCAATATTTTAGGTACTTGGCCACGAACTCAAAACGTGTCTCTCTGAAGCTCTGTTCTAGAATCTTTGCTCTGAACGCTGCGTTGCTAGGCAACATCAAATAAACAAAATGAGAGTCTATTCAAGGTATAGAGCTGCACAGTCCCGCCCACAGCCAAAATGCGGTTAGGTGCCGGATGTAAGATTCCCATTCATTTGTCCCATAAGCATACAACATATCATTTCGAGTGAAAAAACGAAGAGAAAATCCAAAAAAAATCAAAAGGTACAAGACTGTACATATTTTCATTTCCGAGCGAAGGAACTACTCATCCAATAAACCACCGCACCTCACTGAATAATATAGGCAAAATCGGCGCGATTTATTTTGCCATTTCCAACCGGCGACAGCACGCGAACCCTTTCCTCCAAACAGTGATTTTTATATAGTGATTGTGCAGTTAATAGCAGTTATTTCAGGAGTAATCGTGTACATAATAGTGTTTTGATATTGAATTTTATATTTATCATCGCCTTTCCACCAATCAGAGGCATCACTGTGGGATTGTGGGATTGTTCAGGATTGTGGGTAATGAAGTACTTATCCAAGAGATCGCGAATAAAAGGCATTTATCTCAAAACAAGGTTAGTGCCCCATGAACTATTGGTGTCTATAGGAGCATATACAATCGCTTAGTACAGCCGTAGCTGGTTTTAAGTCTACCGCGTGCAGTTAAGTTTTTATGGCTTATACCACAATTGTCAATGGAGAAATTGCATTGAATTTTTACATCCGGCATCGGCTGTGGGCGGGACTGTGCAGCTCTATTAAAAGTGTACGTGTGATTACGAATGGATGTGTGTGGTTTGCAATTAGAATAAACAAGAAATAACATTTCCAATAATTTCCCATGATAAATTACATAATATTTGCACCTTCCTTACTTGTGAAGCTCACACCGTATTTCAAGTACACTAGTGAAATGTAATAAAACGTTGCCACCTAGCGTTCAGATGTAGGCTATTTAACATTAACGTGACATTGCTTGCTTATTCTTTCGTCAACTCCATGCTTTTAGGAAAACAATCTTTTTATCATAGTTCCCTCTTCAATGAGCGATTACCAGCTCGTTTTTGTAACAGAGATAGCTGTTTATTGTCCCTAGGTTTACAGAAACACCTATTCATATTAATACGTAGCCTATGGAGTGTTGCCGACCACTGTTCATTTAATACAGCCCAGAATGCATGTCTGAATGCATGAATTGCATGTCTTTATAACAAAACAACACAGTAAAACCTAAATGCCCGTAAACATATGCATTAGCATACTTGTAACATTTTTAATAATACTCTCCCATCATGATATTTAACAATAATGAAAAATTTAATTTGAATACCGTCAATGTGAAAATAACTGTACTACATCAGCTATAAATAGCTATTGTTGTCCTTACCATTTCAGTTTGTAAGTCCATACTATCCCATGGCAGAGCAAGGATTTCATGATTGGGCAAGGTTACCTGGAGACATTGTGCATACTTGGAAGGCATTGTGAAAGATGTACCAGTACAACTGCAAATGTGGAAGGTGATAGTTACCAAATATGGGTGGGTGGGTTGCCAAATGCTGGAAACTTTTGGAATGTTTTCTTTGTTTTTTTTAGCTTATGCACCCTCACATTGGAGTCCCGAGTTCAAATACAAAATTTGGTATCGATATGTGACAGTGTTCCTGAGATATGGGCGACTTCCTGTTTGAGACTTAGCGCCCGATTTCGTTTTAGCTGTGACGGGCAAACGCTTTCGAAAAATCAAAATCCTTCTGGTAACTTTTGTGAGGCTTGGTCCAAGGATAATGTACGTCAAGTTTAATTGGCGTTCGGCCAAATTGTGAACTGTGAAAATGTAGTTTCGCTTTTTTCAATCAATAATATGGCGGACGAACGACAACCCACCTGGCGTCATCTTCATGAGCAACTTACACGGTACTCTCGGACGTTTTAAAGTTGGAATGGTGTCTCTGTCTCAAAGGGCCTAGGCTAGAGCTGACAAAAAATTAGGGTGACGGGAAAAACAATAAAACTTAAGAAGAACAATAAGTGTGCTGCTTTGCAAATAAAAACTTTCACATCTCAGTTTCTGTCAGTTAACCCTCATATCACATATAGCCAGCGGCAAGCAGCAGGTTTTCTATTCTCTGGGTTTGTTCGAAACGGGTAAAGTTGCTGCCTTTTAAGATATCTAACTGGGGAGCAAGGCAGCAAGTGCGGTTCGAAACCGAAAAAACAAATTCTGCTGCCTTTTAAGATATCTTAGAATTCCCAAATAACGGTCATTTTTGGAGGCAGCATCGATGCACACTTCATGCTCCCTCCTACCCATAATCCCTTGCGGCAACGTCTGAAACAGCTGTGAAAGGTAAACAAACATGGCGGATGACATTGGTAATGGCTGCTGAATCTGTTTAAAATGTCATTTGTGTGACCTTATTTTGCTTAGATTTGTAGATTAGAGATGAGAAATAAACAATTTACTATCTGATTATGCCATTGTTGTAACCATTAATAGGGTCTGGTCTGATATATCTGCCGGCCGTAAAACTAATGTATACCGTTAGCCTGCTAGCTTAAGTAAGCTCATTTAGTTTAACGTCAGGCCTTTGCTAACGTCATACCGTAGTGTTAACCAAAGATTCTAGAGTGCTATGCTCATTTTTAAAAGATGCATTTAATCCAAAGTCATGTCTAGTGAGACAGCTCTCTATGTAGGGATGGAGGCAGTAGGCAGCTGTCTCCGGTTTCGAACACACCCTCTATGTTCTCTATGGTTCGGCAGCGGAACGGTGGCAACGCTGGCGTGACACTAGCGTTGAACAAGCTGAGCGTTGAATGCAACACGAGCGTATTCAATTGACAAACCGTTTGTGTTGCTTAGGAACGAGATAAAACTTATCTTAACTTATCGTTGCATTACGTTTGCCGCTGGCTAATGTGATCCCCGCCTTAAAGGTTCCGTTCCGCAACAATTGATATAAAATTCTATGTTGAATTGACCTGTCGCTAAGTGCCACCCTTAGAACGCTGATGAGCCAATGACAGTCCAGCCTCAACGGGACTCGGACATCAGCTCGGACAACTCCATAGGAAACAATAGACTTTATTAACTCAAAAAACCCCGACGGATAACCATGGTCAAACGTTTTGCTTGGGGGACGTGTAATACTCATAGCTGGTACCCCGAGAGGCTAGAAAACGGGGTCTATATTTTCATCAACAGTAGCCTACAGGATACTCTCACGTTTGCAACAGCTCGACGTAATGTAGGCTACTAAGCCAACAACGTGGGCACAAGTTCCCTGTTAAATCCCAAGATGAAAATGCTCATTAACCAACTACTATATTCTTACTACATCAAATATTAACGTAACCTAACATATCTTAGTATCAATCTTCCACTAGCTAGCTAGCTAGCATTAACGTCAGTGGTTTTTGCATGGCTACTTGCCACAACTGCTTGTCACCTTGTATGTATTCTAAAGTTTTGAATACACCCCTCCATAGCATAATTAAGTCCCTTTTGATAGCTTCTGGAGGAAAGTAAATCCTCTTATCGATCAAAACGTCCTCAAAGCCTGCTTTCATATACTGTCAGCTGCCATTGTCCACAATGTATTTCTAATCAAGTCTGGTTTGTTTGTCCGAGTTTTCACACGGTAACAATGGGGGGCGGGGCTTAGCGACAGGTCAATTCAATGAACATGATATTCAATGATATTCTTTAGAACGTTAATTTTCCAAAAATTTTTTGATCATCAGAATATCTTTCAAGTTTCAGTCTATGTCCCCTGTTGAAGAGGAAACTCAACATCCATTGGTGCCAACATCCAAGTTCTAAACACGGCTAATCTCATCAGGTTCATACCCAGAGCATTTGGAGGACTGCAGTGCATTCATTCCTATAGACCCCCCCAAACCACTGGGTTCTGTGTCCCTCCTGAGTGTTCCATCGGCCCTCAAGTGCATCTGTGAGGAGCTGTAGGCAAGCGGTGGGATGGTGTTGACCAGGATGAACTGCAGGGGCCTTCTCTGCTCCCTACATCGGCAGCGCACGTAGCGTGCGAAAGCGGCACGGTACGTCTTGTTGAAGAGCGTGTAGACCAAGGGGTTGACAGCCGATGACATATAGCCCACCCACACGAAGACATTCAGCAGTGCCCCCATGAGGTCAGGAGGGCACACGGCAGCGTCGCACACCACAGCCAGCACGTTGGTCACGAAGAACGGGCACCACATGATCACGAACAGAAAGAAGACCACGCCCAGGACCTTGGAGGCCTTTTGCTCATTGCTGATGGACTGCATGGTGCGGCGGCCGAACGGGACCCCCACGGCCGTCACCGCTGTGGCATCCCCGCCATCCCGGCTGAGCGAGCGCTGGAGGAACAGGCGCTCGGAGGAGACGGAGCCGCGCGGGATGAGGCCCAGGGCCGACGCCCACATGGGCCGGGGCACCAGTTGGTCCAGGCAGACCGTAGCCTCGCTCTGCAGCGTGCTGATGGTGAGGAAGTATGTCACCAGCATGATGATGAGGGGGATGAAGAACGCCACGAAGGAGCCAATCAGGACGAAACTGTCGTCAGTCATCTGGCAGCTTCGGCCCTGGAAGAACTTGGAGTGGTTCTGAAGGCCCAGCACTGGGACGGGTAAGGAGATGACTGTGGAGAGGGTAGAGGCCAGAAGTGGGTCAGACAGGAGAGAGGAGCAAGAGGATTAATTAAAGTGTCCAGTAACACTCAGGTATTTCTGCCCCAGCACTTCAAATACAATCTCCTACATAACGGGCCAGTTTCCCATGCAAGATCATTTTGGATCTGTGGCCAGCAATTGCACTTGATATTTCTCATTTCAAAAGATTAGTCTGTTAATGTCACTGGACTGTACACAAGTTACATCCACTCAGTGCAGCAGTGATCATCATCCGGCCCCAGTACCCAGAACTTCAATCACTTAAATGTGTAGAGTACTTTACCATAATTATAACACAATTATGGAACTAACGTTAATGCAGGCAGAGGTATATAGTAACTGGTACACAATCAGCTCTTACCCACAGAGACTGTCCAGGCAGCGCCAATCTTGATGCGGGCTTTGGTTCTGGAGTTGGAGCGGCTGTGGTGGATGGGGTTTCGGATGCCGATGTAGCGGTCCAGAGATATAGCGCACAGGTGCATGATGGATGCCGTGGACAGCAGGACGTCCAGGAAGATCCAGATTGGACAGAGAGTTGAGGGGAGGGGCCAGCTGTAATCTACGAAACAGATTGCTTTTCACTGATGGTTCACTTCAGATAACATGATGACCAAAGCATGAGTTAAATTCTCAAATTTGATTTGCAGATGAAGTCGGCTACCAAATTGCAGTTTAGTTCAAGGATCTCTTCACAAGCGTTCAATTTATTAGTTACGGAAATCCATTCACTTCAGTGGTTATAAGATTTTAATAAAACGAAAAGTAGTTAATGATTTAGAAGTGCTTAGTATTATAGTGGATAAGGTATTATTCTTACCTAATGTAATAAATAAGGACTAGATCTATTAGCTCATGAAAGTCTGCATGCTGTAAATGATCATAGACATGGAGGTCAGGGTGTATCAAGGACAAACTGCAGTGGATGAAGAGAAAGCGACAGGAAGATCCCTCTACACGTCTCCTGAGAATATACACTAATTAACTAATTCAAATAAACAGTTCCCACTGCACCCGGCATACAGGTCTAACATATCCGAAAGAAGATCACTGTACGCAAACAAAGTGACAGTTAAGTATGTGTGACTGAAGCGTTGTGTAAATAGAGAAGATGATCCTCTGCATTTTTTGTCAGTGACAAAAGTATCATATTTAAAACCAGACAATTAAGAATATTTACAGTGTTTAAACAAGGTCTGACTCAGTCATGCAGTACTTTAGACACAAGTGTAGCCACAGGGGTAGTAGTAGTAAGAATACACTAAGAATGTTGCAATGCCCCAACATGAGTTTTAAAAACGTCTCTGGTTTAGATAGGATTAAGAGCCTTGGTCTGAACAATATTTCAAATATTTTCAGGGCATACACCAGAGAAGACTTTCCTTTGTTTAGGGAACTCAAGAAAATAACTTTCAAACTCAGGGTAATGTTGTTTCGCAACATGGGTTTTTTTTCTCTTAAAATGCAAAGTGAAGTGGTGGAAGAGGCTGTCTTACAGTGCTGTGCTGCCCTGTATGGGCTAAACTCAGCTCCAGGGCTAAGCTGATCGTTTTCTGGGTGCAGTTACCGAGCTTATTACATCCCATCAGTAAAACCGCAGCCATTGCACTTCAAGCCACAAAAATGCTCTCAGCACACACACACAGACACACACAAATCACAGAGACAGGCAGTAGGCTGGCGGTGTGTGTGTGAGTGTGTGGGGCTGTGGGGTAATTGAGGGAGAATGTCCACTCAAGCCTGGAGAGGCAATCACTGTACATGTCCACTTTGTTCCTTGTTCTCTCCCTGCTTCAGAACTCGATTATTACGTAATGTCATTGCATCATGAAATATGACACTATCTTATTTCTAACAGAAGAACATTAGTGTGTGATGGTATCTGGCTCTGTGGAGTGGTGCCAGAAGGGATTGAGTGAAAAGTGAAAGGTGAACAGACTACAGGTGCACACAGTCACATTGACAACAGCTTCTCCACCACAACACTGGAAAGATAAACGATTTGTTGACAAAGCTCTAAGTGACAATAGCCTCTCTTGTTCATTTGCAATGGAGTATCTCAGTGGCTCTGTGGAGTGGCGATACAGGAATAGGGATAATTGTGTTACTGGAGCAAGTGAAGGCGAACAGACAACAGTTTCTCACCACAAATTGGAAAGATAAACTAATTGCCCCCCCCCCACACACACACACACACACACACACCCTGTGCCACCTTTCAATGAGTTGTCCACCCTTCGTAAAATATTTTTGCTGATTTGCTGGTAATTCAGTAACATTCAGGACAGTGCTATATTGGATATCTAGGTGCTGGTTGCAGAACAGAATGTTCACAACATTAGAGGGCTTTTTTTTCTTATCTGATTCAATGATAGCTCTCAGTCAGTTTAATTATATTTCATCATCTTGAACACTCTTGTTGACGCATTACTGACACTTGCTTTCTTCTGCTGAAGACACCTAACCCCACCCCACGCATGAGGGAATGTTCATCTTTTAGACGCTTAGTACAGAGCATCAGAGTGCCCATTAAAAGTTCACCATAGCAAATACCTTCCCCGTCGCAGGAAATCTTCGCGATAGCCAGGGGTCTTCCCCACTTTAGCCACTGCTGTCTGTTTGCTCAGGAACCATCTGGCATTAGATGCCACATGACCATATGAGCCAGCATAACAAGCCTCACACACACACACACACACACACACACACATTTTCTCCCCATGAGGGGCTTTCTACACAAACACACTGCTAGATCCAGCCTTCCGCTGCCAGGAGGGTCTTAACTCTCCAGATCGTCACAAATCTACTACTCTCTTCTTGGCAATGTCTCAACATGAGTCAACACCAGAATAAGCAGTGGGGATGTTTATCTAAGATTAACTCGGTCATCATAAGTATCAGCGAGGAATTACAAAAGGTTTTAAATCTGACATGTATGGCAAATACACTGTAATACATCTTAGTGTGTTCTTCCACAATCCTTCCCATTCTGAAGAGCTGAATGTGGAGAGGAAATAGATGAATTATTTATTTATTTTTGGTTGAAGGCCTACAAATCACCGTTTAATGATAGGCCTAATAGGCACCTCACTGAAATGAAAAGAACTGGATAAGAGGAATAAAACAACTGAAGGATGAGAATGATGAATAATGAAATGAGAGCGAGAAATAAAGGATGCCAGGATGCCTTACATCAAATAGTATGAGTCTCTGTGTGTGGGTGGGTGTGTGGGTGGTTGAGGGTGTGTGACAGAGTGACTTTCTGACTCTGTTTGTCGTTTCATCCAATACGGATAGGCGAAAAAACTGCTCCAAGTGATGTTTCACAGTGCTGCTTCCCACATTTCCACTTCCCAAGTTCCCACATTTGATCATTTCCTTTCACGGGAAAGAGAAACATCACATTTCATCCCAAATCAATCTCCTCCAGAAGCAGTACAATGTTGCTGGGCAACCTAGAGAGAGAGAGAGAGAGAGACTGAAAGAGAGAGAGACAGAGAGAGATGTGTATACAGCACTGTATCATTTGTCACCCAGGTTTCTTTGTGGCTTCATCTAATCAGCCAGCAGCTAGTACAGAATTAGAACACTGTCTACAAAGCCTATTGCTTCTTGCCAGGCATGAAATCATCTCTCTCTCTCTCTCTCTCTCTCAGAGCCTGGCTCCAATATTAGCCTGCCTGGCCCAGAACAGGAAGCATCATCACCTCAACCCCTCGGCCCGACCACCGCTCGCACCGCGGCATCATTACCGCGTAATTAATTCAGCATCAAAGGCACAGATGGAGGCGAGCGAGGGGATTTTTCATCTCTCACACGAGGATATCGCGGCGCGCGGCGCGCCCCGACACACCGCTGCTAATTCCAGACACGCCAGACGGCCGAGTGCGCTCTCATTACACGCCAAAAGTCATCAGTGGCTAATTATGCGCCGCAACCCAATTACGATGCCCACACTTCCGCCTCGGCGAGAAACAAAGGAGTTGGCCAACGCGTCGGAGGGGGGTTTGTTTAGGCCCTACGTCAGACTAGAGGGAGCAACGTACAGGGAGCTCTCCACTGACTTGGCTGATGCTATGTTATTTCATCCCTTGCTCAGGACTAAGCTCTGGACCTGGGGCAACAGGGCCTTCTCAGCTGCTGCACTTTCCCTCTTGAACGTCCTCCCCGACATGAAACAGTCAAACACCCTACCATCCTTCAAAAAGGCTCTCAAAACTCACCTCTTCAAACTTGCCTTTGTGGACTGTCCCAGCTTTTCCTTTTTTCATTGCCCACCTCTCTTGTTTTGTCTTCCTGCTTTGTTCATGTACCTGTGTGTTTTTCTCTGTTTATGAAATCTTGTCCATGTACCTTGTCTGTTTGTTTGTTTGTATCTATGTAAAAACTGTAAAGCGTCTTTGAGTGTCTAGAAAAGCGCTATAAAAAATGAATGTATTATCATTGTTATTATTATTTACTGATCCATATGGATAGTTGGCAACCAGGCCCAATGTGTCAACTTCTCCCTGCCACTGGATTGTTTGTGGCTGAAGCTGATGACAGATGACTGGCAGACCAGGGTATTGTGGGGTCAGAGAAATGACATATGGCTTCTTTTTTCCAATTAACATCAGAGTAAGAGTTCAGTGACAGCAGCCATATGCTAGGAACTCATTGTGGGAAGTGGCTCTTATTTTATTCACTGTGGGACGTTTTAAGTTGATATCTAAAGGATGTATTCCACCTGTCATCACATCTTCTAATGAATTAATAGTCTTATTATTTCTTTGAATTTTAGTTCTGCCCACCTGTTTACCTCTGATCAGGTCCACACTGACACATGTTCACCAATCTGCCTGCCCAACGAACCACCTGTTTTACCTGCCACTTTGATGTGTCATGGGCTGTTGTCTGACATTTTTCATCTGTTGCCTTAACCTGGAAACAGCAGGCACAAGCAGTGATGCTTTGCCATGACACATTCTCTGCTGAGAGTAATCTTTTCATCTAAATAACTGTCGGTCTCTTTAACAACCCTTCTCCGGTTCCTCGAATAACACAGGGTCCTTGACCACCGGTCAACCCACTACTGGGCGGCATTCGATTATCCTGACACACAGCAGCATACGTGTCTCCAAAAGGCCAGCGGTGGAGGCTAATCAGAGCTGGCTGTTCCTGTGTGCACTTGTCGCTGTGGAGACGGCAACATGGAGACTTGGTGACAGACCCCAAGCGGTTGCTGTGGCTCTGGAGTGATGAGGAATCCTGAGTGTTGTGATATCACACTGAACGGCAAGGACATAGATGAGTTGTGTGGTACTACTCAAACACTGGGCCATCAAATACAGCAACAGCAACAAAAAAATGCAGCATATATTACTGGTTGTTTCTAAATCAAAAATGAAGAAATGATGAAGTGATTATTATCTGAAGTGTTAATTGGTTGCGAGAAAGTAGAAATAGCACATCAAGTCCACATGAAATAGAAAATATGTATGTGAATTGTATATTTTTTGCATGGGATAAATGATCTAAAATATGAATGATCAGTGTGCAGTGGCGTTTTATTGCATTAATAACTGGTTCAAAAAGCCAACAGTAGTCTCTCTCTCTCTCTCTAGAGTAGTCTAGTTTCAGCATAGGTTTATTGGATGGGCCAGCAGCCGTAGATGAATTGAAGTAATTTTGTGTACCCAGGACCTGGCTACCAAAGCCATCTGTAGGCTACATGTCAGTTTACCTGGAGCCTAAACACAGGGGGCATCATCAGTGTGAGCGAGTGAGGATGAATATTCCTGACTCCATGACAAACGTTCCTCTGGAGACACGCTAAGCGCGGGTCTGATCTGAGTCATCCTGTCACATGCAAATAAACTGTGCAACAAGAAGAAACACTCCAGATGAAAAGACTGTCACAAAAGAAAGGAGAGAGAGAAAGAGAATGAAAGATTACAAAATGAGAAAAAGAAAAGGATAGAGCCTTGGTGTGGGGAGAGGAGAGGGGGGTAACAGAATCTGACAAGCCTTCATAAGTCAGACTCTGGCTAAATCATGGCTGACAAACAGAGGATGATTCATCTCCTGCATGCTTCTCAGGAGGATGCCTCTCGACCGCAGGTAGCGAGAACACCAGCGGTTACTCAGCAGGCCACTGACCACAGGACACTACTGATGGTCTTCTCTCCACGTCAGTTCCATCACAATCACAACATTGCTCAGAACAGCAGTTAGCAAAACACCCTGGTGGTAAGTCACCTGATCACCCCTTCACGGCCCAGGAGACCACATAGCCACAGACCCTTGGAATTGTTAGTACCATCACAGTTACCACAACATTGCAAGACAAAAGGAAACAAAAGACCCTGAGTCAATGCCGTCACAAACGCCACAGCACTGTCCAGGAAAAACAGCGTAATCTGCACATCCATGGAACAGTTCTGGCCCTCATGTGGCTCTTGATCCAGGCCCTAAATTTAAAGTAAGCCAGAATCGGCTGCTGTCTGAGGAAGTGTTCAAGTTTCACTCAGTGGAAAGCAATATTCTCAGGGATTCAGATGGGGTATAACTTGATGCTATAAACAATGCAGCTTTGAGGATGGAAACATATTGAAATGTCAAAAATGAAAGAGTTTGTTTGGGGAAACAGTAAAAAATGAAAATAATGACCATACCGGATGTTCTTATTCTGGATTTGACTTGCTGTGAGGAAAGTTCCAGGAAGACGTGATTTATACACATTTGGTTCACTTTCTTTTTACTGTGTGAAGCACTTTGGTCTTAAATGTGCTATATGAATAAAATGTACTTACTTATTTACTTACTTACTTTCATATAAGCCTATTTATTTAATTTCATTATATATCATTATACAAATACAATTTCATTCACATCATTGTACAAATACAATTACAAATTCACTTCATTAAAAACTATTATTGTATACAAAATATATACTAAGCTGAAATTCATGCAGAGTAAAGGAATACTAATTACACTTTCATTCTGATTCTGTGTTCTATATGCCCTTTTGTAAATTCCCTTTAAAATGTAATGTCCCTAAAAATTGCAGGTATGTTAAGAGCATAAAAACACTGTAAATTACGCTTGTGCTAAAAGCACTTTACCATTGAGCTGTACCATGTCTCATTCTATTCTCTTGTGGGTACAGAATAACAAAGGCTCTTCTCCGATGGTCAGGGTCTAAATAGGTAAGCCTGAGTCACTGCACACTCCACACGGAGAGCTGCAGCAGAACACAGAGATCCAGGATGGCCACAGGACTTTGTTAAGGCACAAAGACTCACAACCTGCCTGTTCGGTTCTGACATTGGCTTTGTCTAAATGCATTTCCAGGCTGTTTTTTTTTTTTTTTTTTTTTTTGGCGTTTTCTATTAAATCTCTTGAAATATAATTTCAAATATATATATATATATATCCCTCTCTCTGTAATCGAATAATCAATCTAATCAAATACTGGGTTGGATCAGATTGTTTATGATGGATACTTTATCCATATCACCACATTCCTTCATGTGTGTATGTGTTTTTAAAAAAAATACACCACTGACAGACACAGCCCCAATACAGACACACACACCCGGTACCCACCATACAGGATGTTGACCATGGCGATGGGCATGACCAGGAGGCCAAGCAGCAGGTCTGCGGCGGCCAGTGACATCAGGAAGTAGTTGGTGGCGTTCTGAAGTTTCCTCTCCAGCGTGACAGCCATGATGACCAGGATATTGCCCATGACGGTGATGATGATGGCTGCCAGGATCAGGAGCGCCGCCCAGTTCTTCGGTGTTTGAGTCGCAGTCGAGACCACACACCCTGACCCCGACGTCTTGTTCGCATCCGCCGTCCTGTTGCACTCCACGGACTCGTTGTGAACTACATATCCCAGAACCACTTCTACTTCGGGGGACAACATTTCAGAACCAAAAGGAGGTAATGTCATAGCAGAGATGACTGAGGACATGAACCTTGATTGGTTGGTCTGGCGTGCCATCATGGCAAAGCCTTCAACCCTCATGGCACCAGGCTCATTGAACGAACATTATATGGCAACTATACACTGTTACTAAATTATCCTTTTGTCCCACTGGAATTTCCATCCAGTCTGCGCTGTTATCCAAAAACATGACTGTCCTTGTCCATAAGAGTAGCTTACAAGGAATAAGGAATCATGTTGGTGTAGTCATAAAGAGCAGTGTGAGAGGGAAATCTATTTAGGGTGACAGCTTCTC
The DNA here is from genome assembly GCF_017589495.1 of Alosa alosa. Taxonomy (NCBI): domain Eukaryota; kingdom Metazoa; phylum Chordata; class Actinopteri; order Clupeiformes; family Clupeidae; genus Alosa; species Alosa alosa. Next base: position 15,925,555 of record NC_063211.1, on the reverse strand, counting down.
TCTTTATTTTCAGCTTCAGGCGATGTGAGTTTAGTGTAGCCGTAACCGTACTAATCCCACGTTAGCATAATGTATGCATGTTTCTTCTGCCCGCAGACACAGGCAAAGCCTGAAGGAGATCAGCCTAACAGAGGGAAAGAAGGAGAGGGTGAGGAAAGTGTGAAGGGCGAGCACTTATTCAGGCAGACAAACAAAGCAAAACAAACACACACTCATACACACATGCACACACACCCAAAGGCAATTGCTTTGTTTTAATCCCCCAGGAATCTTGTGGAGAAACCCACTGAACCACATGCACCTGCTTCTGTGCAAGACACAACACAAACACACACACAAACACACACACAAGCGCGTGCACAGTGAGAGACACATGTACGGACACGCATGAACAAATGCACAGCAATGCATGTACACCCGGAGGTGAGACAAGTCGTGAGAGGGGTGAAATCACCCAAGACACAGTCACACACAAGGTACAAGCACACATGTACAATGACACAGAATGTCATGTCAGTCATTAAAGAGCAACTATTGTTTTTTAAAAAAGCCCTTTGGTTGGTTCTACTAAAAGTTACAAATCTGGATATGGATATAGATGTCCAGCCATTAAAAAGCAACCATCCACTCACTCACAACAAAAATGTGTTATTTAGGTACTGAATCTCAAAGAGCAACACCAAAAGACACTATTTTTATTAGTATTTCTCAACAGAGTAAGCCTGATATGGACAATACTCAGCAGACACATTGCTTTAACATATATAATGTTTACTGATTTGATTTTCCACACTCACATTCAAGACATATTTTGACTTCAACCTTATAACATACATATACTGCTTAAAGTTATAGAGACCCTGAACATACATCCAGATTTCATATTGTATACCTAACACCTATCTCCACACAGGTGTAGACCACCATATCACACAGAAACACTCACCACATATGCATACCTCTTAATCTTTATCACGAAACTCACTCCACACAGGTGGGAACTGCCTTACCTCAGAGAAAGCGGCTGAGGAGTCCTGAGTGACCGTCTTTCCTGCTCAGCAGCTGAGCGGTTACTTGTGTCTCTGATAGAGATTAACTCGTCCTTTCCTCTGTCCCCCCCCTTCTTTTCATCTCTTTTGCAGCTGATCGTCTCTCTTTGTCTCTCTCTCTCTCAGCACCCTGCTTACTTCCTCAGTATCTCAGTGTTTCCCGCCATTCACTGTCCTGTGCACTGCCTCTTCTCCACTCCCTCTTCTCTCCCACTCGGTCTCTCTCTCTCTCTTTTTCCCTCCTTTGCCCCCTCTTTCTCTTACCTCCCTCTCCCACACACACCTCCCCCCAAACCTGCCTCTCACCCACGATCTCTCCTCTTTCTCTGACCTCCCTCTCCTTCCTCTCTATTATGTTTAACCTCCTCTTCTTTTTCTCCCACCCTCTCCTATTCTCTCTCTCTCTCCTTTCTCTCCTTTCTCTCCACTTCGTTCCACTGTGAAAAGCAGCAGTTCTTTCCTCTCTTTAATGCTCTCTCAGCTCAGAGAGACAATTTCCATCCATGTTGCATATATCCTAAGACATACTTACACACTCACACACACACACACACATACTCACAAACACACTCTTACACACACACATACACACTCTCACACACAAGCACGCCCACGTTCTGCACCACATATAACATACAGCAGTTCATTGTACTATGAAATACACAAACTGTTCCGGAAGACAGTATGAGGGAGCTCAGGGGACTAGTCTGGAAAAGGTTACGAGACCCATTAAACTGTGATCAGTATCAAATTGATCCATTAGTATACAGACTGCTAGGATGCACTGTTGGCAAGAGATATATTGCACTCATTCTTTATGTCTTTATTTGGTGCTAAAGCACCAACTGTTGAAACATTCTGAGAAAAAAAAAAAAGAGTTGATGATGACAGACAGTTACATGTTGCCGTGATAGCCGTCAGCATATAGCATTCACCAGGAATGAAATATTAAAGGCTTACACACTAAAAGTCTAGCTCAGGCTGATCCAGCACCTCAGGACAATATCATTATTATGTATTAACAATGTATTATTCACACCCACATTCAATATTTAATACACTAAGAATATTTCTCTCCTCCTTTCATTAAAGAAGAGAGCTTCGGGGCTGTTTTGGCTGTGAGAAAAAAAAGGAGGGAGAGAGAAATTGGAGAGAGGTGGAGAGAGTAAGGACATATGTGGTGGATGGAGGCATCAAAGAAATTACTCATCTGTTTGACAGCACCACTGGGAATTTACTGGGCATGTCCTTTGAAGCCAGGGCAAGACAGAGATAGAGAGAGCGAGAGGATGGCATTTACCCATTACGCCTTCAAAAGAAGCGATAGCTGACCCAGTGCCTGGCAAAAACTTCAGTTTTAATTCCGTTCCCCCAAACTTGTGAATAACTGCGTCACAACTTCATTGTTATTATTAAACCTTTGGGTTTACTTGACAGTATCGACATAAGAGTGATATGACACTGACATGAATGTGTCATAAACAAGTAATACACATTTATGACATAACGCTTCTGTTATTAAGTGTCATTCGGTTTTTGTCATAACAAGTTAGGGCATTACTGCATTCGTCTCATCTGTCTGTTGCTGGCATAAACAGATTGATGTGCATTGTCTTGCATTGTTTCTTGCATGCACAGGCTAGCATCTCAGGGCAACTGTCTGGAATGGGACTCAGTGCTGTCCAGATTCCCCAAGTCTCCATCCCATCTCAGAGAGTGCAGGAAGCTCAGGTTTGGGGGTATTAATGGGCATTTCTCCATGTCACGGTTTGATGTATATAAGTATAAGTATATATACTCTTTTGATCCCGTGAGGGAAATTTGGTCTCTGCATTTATCCCAATTCGTGAATTAGTGAAACACACTCAGCACACAGGTGAACACACAGTGAGGTGAAGCACACACTAATCCCGGCGCAGTGAGCTGCCTGCAACAACAGCGGCGCTCGGGGAGCAGTGAGGGGTTAATTGCCTTGCTCAAGGGCACTTCAGCCGTGCCTACTGGTCGGGATTCGAACCGGCAACCCTCCGGTTACAAGTCCGAAGTGCTAACTAAGTAGGCCATGGCTGCCCCTTTAATAGTGTACTCGCATCAAATGAAAAAGGAGTGCATCACTTAGCCATAGCCTCTGGGTTCGCCATCTTGGGGAACAATAAATGCAGTGCTGCATCAACAGAGTCTGTTCTGTGCACATTGTAAATTCTGCAGACAAATGTTTCTGAAGATTGGATCGTTTCCTTTGTGGGTTCACCAATGCCCAAATTCTTCAGCAATTCATGGTGCTTTTCAATGACCTTCCATGATGATTGTTTGGTGTGATTTGCAGTTCAAGAGGTGGTGTCACCCAGACAATGCATGAAATGCTAGCAAGGATGCTAAACCTCGGGTGTTTGTTGAAAAATGTAAGCACAGCTCAGCTTTAAGAAACTCAAATAGCCTAGATGCATGCTTAGCATTTTTTGATAATTTAGAATCCTTTCACAAACTCTTACTCAGCTGTATATCCTCTGATTTTAATATTTACCTATATCTAGGCAATATTTGTAACATTTATTTTGTATTTAGCCTGTTATGAAATCATGAAGAACGATTTAAACACATTTTGAAACCTAAAGACCAAAGTTGGACACATGAATGTAGACCTTGCTGCAGATTACATTTTTAATTTAACCGGAATAGTCTGGAACGACTTACTGTACAGGGGACTGCTTTATTTCTGGTAAGGTCTGCTGTTTATTCTGATATATGGTTTGTCATGTGTTGAACTAAGGGTTCGTGAAGTATTCCACCGAGATGAATGGGTAGGGGAGATGGGTATCGCACCTTATGTAGACGTTATGATTAAATTTAATTATATTATTTACTTTTCTTGCGAACCGTTCACCACAGCAATTAGCGGCTAACATCGTTTAAAAGCTGAGAAAAAGCTCTTTCATGTGATGTGATGCACGTGTCTGTGTGATGAGTAGGCTTAATGATTGTGAGTATTTCAACTGAGAAGAATGGGTGAGTTAGGGGCCTTTTCTGTCTTGCCATGCTGTCATTTTTCTCCACTGTGTAAGACTGAATTAGTTTGCTGTGATGCTAAGATTATTTTGACAGGCTATAGGCTAAATAAAAATCGCTATTAAGCGGACGCAAAAGCAGAATATTGAAAGAAGGGGCACCAAGACCAACAAGGGGCAAAGGCGTGGCCGCCGTGAAATTTCATTTTCATTTTTTTTTAATATGAACATAAAAAAATCGCTGGTCTCGAGGACTTCGGTCTGAAATTACAAGTCCTTCTCCTCCCACTGTGGTCCGAGACCGAGTCAAGACCGAGTCTTTGAAGGAACAAGTCCGAGTCGAGTCCGAGAAAGCAGAAATCGGTCTCGAGACCGGTCTCGAGTCCGAGACCGGACTCGAGTACTACATCACTGGTATATACCTATTGATGCAGTTTTCAACAAACTAAAGGCTCAGGTCATATAGCAGAATAATGGAACTTCTAATGAGTCAAAATTCAGACCAGATTGATTGGTGTGTACAGTTTACCATTTTGTTTATGCTAATTAGATGGTCAAAAACTCAGAATTCAGCTTGGGAACAGGGCTAGTTGAATTTAGCACACCTTAGTTATGATAAAATGCCCTGTTCCCAACTTTTACTAAGAAATACCTCTAGAGCCATATACAGGGACTTTTGTTTAAAAATAGCACTCGTCTAATAGCTGCTTTAATCTTTCGCTCATTTATCCTCTCCTTCTTTGCTCTTTTACCTACCTGATGGCTTGATCCTTTCTTGTCCTGTTTATTTTGCACTCCAGAATCAAATCACCTATCCCTCTTAAACACTCTAGATTGAGTTTTCTGGCCCCAATCGTGTCATAGAGAACAGAAAAATCACATGTGGATAACAAGAAAACAATTCACAGCCTAGTTATTACTGCTTTTTTAAATAACTAAAATGGTGCTATTTTAATTGCAGTGCATACATTTTTTAGACAAAGGCATCTGCAAAATACATCAAGTTAAGACTTATTATTTTCTCTCTTGCTGCATGTTCCTGGTCTATCTTCATGATTTTGCAACACTGAATATGTGGTGGATTCGAAGCCTGGGAGAACTCTTAAAATCCTGCCCCGGTCTCAGAGGACACTAGCCCAGATCCCGACTGGCTTAAAATATCATCATTTACACCTCTGGTGCCGCATACCATATAGATGATACATTTCACTTCCGGGACAGAAACAAATCCTCCTCCAAAAGTCTCTTTCAAATTGCACATTTGGGTCTGAAAATAGTCCATCTATGTGTGAGTGTGTGTGTGAGTATGAGAGAGAGATAGAATCTATGAGTGACTCGTATAAAGACCAAAAGCTACATCCTCTGTGAATCCATCACTGTGCTTCTGGTCCCTCTGTAATTGCACACCAGGGAGATAGAGGGCTTCTGAAAATTGGCAATGTGAGATATTACAGAGGGTTTAGCTTCGCCATTAATCAACTGTCTGTGGCCACGCTTCCCAGATGCAAGTTTATCTCAGTGTAGTCGAAGGGGACCTCGTCCGTTTTCTGGAGATTTTTGTTCAATGTGACAAGGTGACAGAGCGCTTCGGGTTCCCCCTTGCGCTGCCCTTTCCGTTCTCACTTACCGGGTTGGGACCCAGAATGCGACAGCTTCAGGTTTGGAGCTGACTGCTTTCATTTCACCTCCTGTCTTCCTACAGAAGGAGACACATGTGAAAGAGGGAATGTGCAAACACGCTTTCCTACAGCAGCTATGAACCTACTGTTACACAACAGCTATAGTGCAGACCTGTTGTGTAACAGTAGGTTGTCTATGCACAGCAAAATAGCCTAATAGTTCTGCTTGAACATAACAGACTCATGTGTGTGGGCGTTCAAACAGACGCAGGGTTAATTTTTCAATTAAGCAATTAGCTTAACTGAACCCCTATGGTAAGCCAGACCTACAGAAACTCCACACAACCATGGGCAAACAGCTGGCTCCAAGCTTTGATTATGTAGGAAGGACCTGAGAGAGGCCAGACCTGTACTCTAAAGACTAAGCTGGGGGGGGGTAAATAGGGCAAATAAGTGGGGGGTGAATAGGTAATCTGATCCTGGATCAGGTGGCTGGCGACATGATGCGGAGGCCGCGGAGCAGAGGCTCCGTTCAGAGAAAAATCCGGAATCAGGAAGAGCCCCGTTGCGTCTGCCTGAAGATGTGCACGGAGAGATGGGCCAATTAGCAGCGTCCTCTGTGATTATGGAGACAGAGCAATCGCATTACGGCGCTCTAACGAGATTAGGTGAGCGCACGTTTGGCTTTGAAGAGATGGCTCTCTGCGTTTCATATCGCCACAACAGGCCGTGTCTGGACCCAACCCATGCATTCATTTGGCTTCATCACACACACACACACACAGAGTAACATTCTGTGGAAAAATAAACAATAATTCACCCTGGAGCTGAAAGGCTATTATTCATATCTGGCATTACCTTGAAACAGCAGTGTTGTGTTCCAACAAAAATCAATTCACACTGAAATTAATTAGCAGTTTCATTTGTCTACAACTTCTTCCCTCTTTCTGTGAGGAGGGGTGTGGTTACTGTTATGGAGTTTACCACAGCTGCACAGAATCGAAAAATGACTCATTCTTTGCGCATACAGCTTGATGCCATGGGAACAAGTAATGACATACTTCAGAATCAGAACACACATAAGGATCCTTGAAGGCCGTGGAATAAGGAGACGGCGGGGCAAAGTGCAAATGGACCAAGGCCCACGTAGGCGCAGTCACAGTCACCAAGGTGATGGGACTTGCAGTGCCTGCAGCAGCACTGTGGAATCAAACTAATCTGGGGGAATGTAAAGGCACACACACACACACACACACACACAGCCTGGTAGCTAGAAACACTGTGGAATCAAACTAATCTGGAAGAGTCTAGATTAGAGGGACACACACAAAAATGATGGTGAATGGAGGCTATAGCAGCACTAGTGTGGAATCAAACAAATTAGGGGGAATCTAAAGGCAGTCTCACAACCCCCTCTCACTCTCACTCACACACACACACTGGCTGGTGCTTCTGTTCAAATGAATATCCACGGCTAAACAAACCCTTCCTGGGGTTTTAATGTGGGGACAGAACTTGGCAGTGGGCAGCTTGGGCAGTTTTCGCATCCTAGGGCTTCTTTTCCCCAGAGGTAGGCTATGCAACCCGTGCCTGGCAAACAGCCTTCTCGTTGCTGGCCGCATCTTGCCCCGCCGGGCTTTTGATGAGCATCCGAGGACAGGTCATTAACGGGTGATTCATCACTCACTGTGCACATCGGCACTGCTCGTGCTCATTACTGCTCTCTGAGCGCCACGGCTCTCTAAGAAACTTTGACCGCATCTCTCGGATTAGTGTGTGCGCACAGAATAGGAGGTCATCTGCGCCTGGGTCCCCAGCAGCACTCAATCTTCCGGAAAAATACCAGATAAACACTTGAAGATCGTTGTCATGACTTTGTCCTACAGACACAATTAATGGCCAGACATTGCATTTAAAGTTTCCACATTTTTAAGTGCTTCAGTGTGTTTGTTGTTGGAAACAAAGCTCTCATGCGCTGGTCGCTCCGGCAGGGTTGTGGTCAGACTGCTGAAGTGCATAACCCTGATGATTACGCAACAGGTTCGCTTTCTGCCCAAGTTAACCTGAAAGTCCCAGCATGACTGCCATATACTGCAGTGATGGCTTAAGTGGCCCCAACTAGCTCGGAGACAGATCTTGAATGAATTTGGAGAAGTTCAAGTGGAGGATGATGCTGTGTCCTGTCCTGAAAGGCTGAAAGGCTGACGTGAGATCAGTCATTCGGGTCCTGGTCCTGAAAGGCTGACGTGAGATCAGTCATTTAGCTTTTAGTCTTTTTTTGGCCAAGCTTGCCTCGTTTCTGACAGTGACTGTAGGCAGAAGCTGACAGTAAAGCTGATGATAAAAGCAAAGATGTGTGGCATAGCTAGTGCCAAGAAGTCTTATCTGTAAAAGAACCAATCTAATGAAGAAAAATGCTTGGCATAGTTGATGTGAAACATTTTTAGTCATTGGTAATACAAAATATAAGCCAGTCTCACCACAGTTAGGTGATTTGTCACCTTGGCACGCACACAACATACTGAAATAATAATTAGCTTACATTAGCGCATGGAATAAGCATTAGCTCTAAAGGTTAATTATCTGTGATATGTCACTGTGTTGAAATTAGCACAGTAGTAGCAGCCTAGCACATGGATAAATAATAAAAATAAGACAAATGGTGTATTAATCAGCAGTGATACGTGGGTGGAATACTGCATGTTCTCAGTTAGAAAGAATCTTCTAGAAGCTCGCCTCAGAGAACTGAATTTCATGGTCGACAACCATAACTTCACACTAAATATGGGGATGTGTTTTTCCCCTCCTTCTGCTCTGTGACACATCACACTAGTGACAGCTTAAAATGCATGCTGAAAGTATAAGGGCTGATGGAAATTTCCACCAAAGTAATAGATTTTGCACATACAGTGTAAGATACCAGCCCTGTTTGCACACTACTCAATGTCCCGTGTTGCACTTCAGGCTTCTGTAAAACTGAGATGTTACATAATATGTGAAATCTGTAAAAAGGCTGCCTTGAGGCCATGGGCACATGAGGTTGGCTATGAAATTCAGATTTGTGTAATGGTGCGAGTAAGGGCTCCTGTGCTGCTGCTGCTTACTGCAGTTGCTACCGTGCTCTCTGGGTGATCGGGTTTGAGGCAGAACCTCGTCTTCGCCTCTTAAATATGGACACGTACAACCAAACAAGCTAATGATCTCGCAGCACCATGTCCTGTTAATGTAAACAATGCAACAGTGGTCTGGGTCAGATGGTCTAATGGCTACACGCAGAGAGCACAGATCAAACTAATTAGACTATCAGTCTGTAAGGGTAAAAAAAAATTGTCAATAAATACTGTAAGATAATAATTAGATTTAGGGCAGAGAGCTCATAAAGAACAAAATGTTCTGCTGGAACTGAACTTTGCAATGCATCACACAATGTTGACACCACAGAGAGAGCACGAAAACAATCAATTCATCAAGTTAAAATGACAGTAACCAAAGAGAGGAGTCCAGAGTTTCTATGGCAACAGCATAGTGTGTGAACTTCACACTATGAAGAATCTGATTTCGTACTACCTAACTAAAAATGGCAGATATAAAACACAAACACTCACAAACCATTGGACACGGACACACACACACACCTCCTGACTGTTAAACGAGCTCACACTTCTGACTAAAAACACATCATTAAAGTAGGCCTAGGCCTATACATTCACAAACAATCTTCCCATCTCACATGGACTACCCTGTCGGACTGTCTTTGCGTATATTTTCAGACACCTAAAATGGAGACCTCTAAACAGTCAAAGCATTTCATATCTTCACCAAGCACAAGAGAAGCACTCCATATGTTTTATCTTACCACTCAGTTTATTCACATCTGCTGACACTTTAAGTATATGCTTACGCATTCCTGCAGATCCCTAGCTTGTGTATGGCCCAGGTGTCTAATGCTCTCACTATTTAAATGAGATCTCAAAATACTTTCACACAAAAGAGGGTTTGGCCTCGCTTGCTATCAAGAGTCTAAGGCGCTGAAACCCTCAGAATATCTAGCCTACAGATAATGAATGTCGAAAAAGGCTAAGGAGTTAAATAGATGAATCACTCCTATGCTATTTAAACACTTCTCTCACCAGATTGTCTCACACCTGTACTAACTAGAGAAGCTCACACAAAAAGGTTTGGATGATATAAGGTCTTGGATTAGATTGAAATAGACTGCAGGCTAACTTGTGTGCGGACATAGGTATATAGACAATAAAAGATATCGTGGTGAACTTGAAAGGTTATGAAACTGCTGTTGAGTGGGACTAATACTTGAGCTGATTGCATTATCCTCACAAGGTATTCAAGTTATGTTTTATCATAGATCTGGTAAACCAATATCCATTTCTCAAAAGAAGTCAAATAAAAATAAAATTCTTACTGGTGTGGAATTTGTTCACCTGGTTCATATCCTGATGCCAAGACTTGTTCCAAAGTTTTTCTTTCCTACAAACACAGACATGTTCGGTACAGATTGCCATTGACACAAGAAGGGTAGGTAAACCTGTTCCAGGAGTAGGATATTATTACGGTACTCTATACTTTAAATGTGGTGAATTGGATCTCTCTTCATAGTTCTGCTCCATGGCAGGCATCTAAGTGGGTCCATCCTGAAATGTCTCTGGATTACAAATGTAAATGTCACCAAGTGGATGTTCTAAAATGCCACTAATTTTTTGCCTGGATAGGCTACACCCACAAGCCCTTTCCCTTTTTCACAACCATAACAAATTCAGGTTAAAAGCTTGCTTCAGGGTTAAAACCCCTAATATTCACACTCTGGACCTACATATGACACGCATGAATAAAACAGGTAAATAGTGTTGGTCACCCATGGCAAAACAGGTGGGTCGGTTTGCTATTCACCTGTAATTCTTACATCCTAACAGGTAGATGCCTGCCAAGCGTGTCGCCTTATCAAGCGTCAGGGAATGCAGCAAGTTGAGCCAAAGGGCTAATTTCCATGGGGTGGGAAAGGGCATCCTCCCTCCGAAAAACAAATCACTTCAAAGCTGCTTGGTGACAAAGCATCATTTGAGCACCATAAACAGGGCTTTTGTTGAGTCTCCATGTGACGTGCCCTTTCTCTATAGCCACACTTTCCTTATAATTTCTGCACCTGCGTGTGGTGGCCAACTGAATAGTAATTTTCCTCCACAAGGAGAGGAATTTTCTTTATTTTGAGGCAGAAAGGGCAACAATTGAGATCAGGATAGCGGCTCTTGTGAAATGACACACTTGCAGCACAGTGAGGAAGTCATTGTTGTCGACTTTTATTATTCAGAGTGGTTTGCATTCATGTACGTTCTCTTTGTGAAATGGAGGCGTAGAGGGTGGCAGGAATAGAGAAGAGACTGCCTGAAGGGTCTGAAGGGTAAATTCAGACTGGATTGCATTCTTACAGAGGACATTGCGTTCTACCTTTATAAATACAAATTATGAATCGAGTAAGCTTGGTGCAAGTGCATTAAATATTTTGATCTTGTCCTGAAATTTATCACGTATTATATTGCAGAGAAAAGACGACTGTTGTTCTACCCAAGTTTAAGTTGGAATGATAACTGTTGTGGGTGTGTGCTTAACGTCTCTCCAAGACGTGTGTACGTGTATGTGCGTGTGTGTGTGTGTGTGTGTGTGTGTATATTGACAATGCTATTATAACTTCTTTGAACTAAGTTTAGGTTTGGCTTTATTCTAAACAAATGGCTGACCTCAGCTGTTAAAGGAGACTCCTCCAGTGAACTAGGAGAGAAAAACTCAAAATCATAATGCAAGGAAACAGATATATCTGTTTACAGACATAATGCTTGGATTTATTTTAATATCGACAGGGCAAGCTATATATATATATATATATATATATATATATATATATATATATATATATATATATAGGTCAATTGAGGGGGTTCTTCTTCAACAATCATTCTGTCAGAGGATTTGTTTATTTCCAGTAACACCAGACAAGAAAAAAAAAGATGCTCCCATTCAGCATAGGGGCTGTGATTGTGGATCCCGTTTCCCCTGGTCTGCAAGCCTCCAATGTCAGTACACATACAAGTCAGAGCCCAGTTCACTAGAGCTGCCTCGTACAGTCCAAGTGTGCTTGCCTTTCTGTCCCAGAGGAAGATAGAAGGAGACATCGTCTCCTGAATAACACCCCTCTAAACCTTCCCCACCCCTACATACCCTCTCGTCTCTAGTCCCATCTCCAACCAAGGCACTCTTCACTGGGCTGGTGTTTCAGGGTTTATTGGATGTTGTATTTTTGCATGTAACTTCAGCCACAGGGCCACAGTTGTGCTCCCTTACATGTGAACACAATAAACGCTGCTCCTCGACTGCGACCCTGGTACCCAAAACAAATAACACTTAAGACTCCATAGAGGATGTACTATTCAGAACAAGCAGCTCTGATAGGTGCAGGTTCAAATCCCCCAAATATACAGAAGAATCAAAACTAATAAAATCCTGCAACACGATAAAATGAAATCAGACATCCATAGGATTCAGAGGAGCAAGGTGAGAGGAAGGGGGAAGCGGGGGTGGGGTTTGTTTGTGCGTCTTTAAATAGTACTCTATGACAAACAAATGGGACGTAGACTCTCAAGCGAAAGCCAAGCCGGGGTGGGGGGGGGGAGGATTTTAATGAAACACCGTGTGACAGGCAGCAGAACCAGTGTCATTGACATTGCTTAGAACAGCTTGGCCTCTTCCCTCTGCCCTGGTCATGAATATAAATACTCCCACATAAATAGTTCCTTCTCACCGAAAAAAAAAAAAAAAAAAAAAAAGAATTTAAAAACAAACACAACGATAAATGAAGAAAACAAAAAGACGTCGCCAAATCCGACACGAGTAACAAATGAACCGATCTAATATGCCATCAGTTGGGGGGAGGGGTGGAAGATGAATTGAGAAAAGACAAGGAGTCCACAGGGTCAAGTCTTACAATGAGGGGTAGGCTATGAAGATATCTTTGGAAGCATTGAAGCGCGTAAGGGAGGGGAAGGGGAAGGGGATGGTTAACATTTAACTAGCTGGACTCGAAATGATAGCGACAGGTACTGTGCAGAGGTCAGGGGTGTGGATCAACAGAGAGCTTGGAAGGACCGAGGGGAGTGTGTGTGTGTGTGAGTGAGTGTGTCCAGGGTAGGAGGAGGGTGTGGCTTTAGATGGGCAGCTGGAACTTGACATCCACCTGGGCCTCTTTGGCCAACGATACGATTTCAGAAAGTTTAACGACCTGAAAAAGACAGGATGAAAGAGAGGTGGAGAGAGAAAGAGAGAGAGAGAAAGAAAGAAAGAAAGAAAAAAGAAAGAAAAGAAAAGAAAAGAAAGGTCATTACGGTTTTATCCAACCTTGTGGTCATTCACACTGTATTTCTCCTCTTGAGTCGGGGCCGAGACTCACCATCTTTGCGGCCTCATCCAGATCATCGCAGGCCAGGATCTTCAGAGGGCTGGCAGCAATCAGAGCTTTAGCATCATCCACTCTCGTACCTGATTCAAGAATCACACACACACACAGGGCGGAGAAAAAATGTTTGTGAGCGGAATGAGCTGATGTTGTGCCGGTGTGTAAACGGTGCGGCGTCCCTCCCAGGAGGTCGTGTTTTTCCCTCGTCTCTTACCTTGTAACCGTACCACGATGGGGATCCTCAGGTCCAGGTCAGTGACAGCCATGATGATGCCCTGAGCAATGACATCACACCTCATGATTCCTCCAAAGATGTTCACCAAGATGGCCTGGACCTGTTCAAACAAACACACACACACACAAACGCCAAAGAGATAAATCATACAGACACAGCACAAACACCCCCACACACACACACACACACACACGGACTTGATACCAATCAATAACCTATTGTCACAGCCATGAGTGTGTTTTCCACACAACATTTCAACTTCAACAAGGCCATTTAAGAATACTTGGAAGTGCTTTGATGAACACAAAGAGACAGCACTAGTCCCTACGGCCAGCAGCTATGTCTGTCAAACAAACCAAGGACAGAACCCACGCACGCACGTACAAACAGCAGTACCTTTTTGTCGGAGGTGATGAGCTTGAAGGCTTCTGTCACCTGGTGCGCTGTGGCTCCTCCGCCCACATCCAGGAAGTTGGCAGGGGTGCCACCGTGGAGCTTGATGATGTCCATGGTGGCCATGGCCAAACCTGCTCCGTTGACTAGTAGAAGGACAACAAACAGCCCTTTAACACCAAAGACTACCAATTAACCTATAAGAGCTCAAGGTCATTTTTTGATATAAGGGGAAAATAAAGGGCACTGAATTTCTCTATGATATCACTGTCACTGAGGGGTTCTCATTTAGTCTAGTCTTAGGGTGAGGAGTAACAGGACGCAAATGGAAGAGATAGATGATTTAGGATTGGGAAATGGCCGCGAGTCGCAATTGGACCCGGGTTCCCATTGGCACTTGGACCGGAATGTTGTATGGTGGACGTTGCCTAGCTCATCACCTGAGAGTGACATTCTGAGGCCCCCCAATGACAAATGATACTGAACTTTTCTGAGGTGCCTATAATATTTCCTCTTTGATTTCCCAAAATATTTGTATAAATCATACCAGTCTGGTATTTCCACCCTCCAAATAACATGATGGTAACCGAGTATAAGTAAGGGATAATGTATAGAATGGCGGTCATTATCGGGAAATAGGTCCCGACAGGGCGAACCGGACCCAGACACGCAGCGGAGGGGTCTTGTTCCGCCTTGAAGGGACCTATTTCCCGATGATGACCGGCGTTCTATACATTATCCCGATTATTACACGGCCAAAACGAAACAATAAACGATATGACTCTTTAGCCTACATAGTCTAGGCCAGCGTTTCTCAAACTGTGGGTCGCGACCCACTACTGGGTCACGGAGACATGCCAGGTGGGGTGCGAACTGACATGAAAAACAGGAGTTTTTATTTTTTTTTTTATCTGTAGCCTGGGCCCAGGTAGCACCCGATGCACAATGAACACACTGTGTTATTCACAGGGAAGCGCTCGTGTCAAGGCAGCTTAGTTAGTCCCGACCTACAGGAGATGTTGTGAGAGTGGTGAATTTCATCAAAACCCGGCCCTTAAAAGCGCGTCTATTCTCCGCACTTTGCGAAGAGATGGTAGCTGACTAAAAGACTGTACTGTTTCACAGCGAGGCAAGGTGGTTTTTCCGAGGTAAAGTGTGGTCACGCGTGTTTGAGCTTCGAGTCACCTCTTCTTGGAGGAAGAGCACATGTTTGAATCTGCAAGCATGTTCACTAATGAACATTTCTTGACGAAGCTGGCCTATCTTAGCGATATATTTGATATATCTTAGCGATACATTTGAGTTAAATGTCCAGTTACAAGGCAAAGACAAGCACCTACCTCACCTAGCAAATAAGATTACTGCATTCACCAAAAAACTTGAGTATGGGACAAGGCGCCTCGATTAAGCGACAGTATTATGCCTTTGAGATTTCTGAGCGAAATCGCTGAAACGTCTGATTGGGAGGCACTCTTGTGATCCCATGTATTAAACAGTAGGCCTACATCACATCCCTGCAAAGTTTATTTCAAAAATATTTCCATAAATTTGACAATTTTAAGCTTGACCTACCACTTTCTTAGAGCGATGAGGGACAGGTGGGGCTCGAGAATGCCCCCTTGATCAAAGTGGGGAATAAAAGAAAAAGTTTGAGAACCACTGGCCTAGGCTATAGCTTATTTGTTACCGTTTCATCGTGGCTTTTGCTGAGAAACAAATAGTTTGCAACAGCACACGCTGAACTTGAATCAAACATAGCTTTCAACTGATCAACCATCTGCTTTCACTTTTGAATGAAGTTCCAGTCCTTGCGTAGTGATATGAAAGACGTGAATTAGAAGCACAAAACCCATTTTCCTTGACAGCGGTCTGTTACACTTAGCAATGGTCTGTTATCGAGAAATAGCAGACCGCCGAACGTTGGGAAGGCCCATTCAAGTGAATGGAGCATTCTTCAGCATTATGAAGAGCCGTGTTATAAATACAACTATACAATGCTAGTCTCCAAACGATGTTACAGGAACAGGAAATTTAAGCAGTAAGTCTCGAGAGGCCATAGGTTACACTGATTTTACAACAGTTAAGGGCCGATGTTAGGCACGACACGCTAGCGGATACTCGGCAAAGCGCTAGCGGATACCTGGCAAAGTTTCATAAAGTAAAGGCACAGCAATGAAAAATGTAATGATTTATTCATAGATAATCATTCTTCCGCCAAGAAATATATTTCCTCTATCTGAATGGTTGCCAAGCAACGTCGAGTCGAGACGCAGCTTCTTTTGTATCAAGTTATGGTAGCGCAGTAATATAGAACGAAATGCGGTCAAGGTGTATGTTTATGCTGCATTTTACAACACCATCGAACGCGATTCAGCCATCACAATCAAGGACCGGTCTAAAACTATCAGTTTTACAGTTTTAGAAAATAATCTACACCACAGACAAAATACTGCTGACTGTGAACAGGGAGCACTGTACTGACCAAGGCAGCCAATGGTGCCGTCCAGGCCGATGTAGTTGAGGTCGGCCAAAGCCGCCTGTCGGTCACGTGGGTCCTCCTGAGTCCAGTCCTGCATGTCGAACACCTTCTTCTGTCGATATGCTGCGTTTGAGTCAAAGTTGATCTTGGCATCCATGCACATCACTGTCATGTCAGAGACAAAAACGAAATTAGAGAGAGAGGAAAGAGGGAGTTGTGAAGAAGAGAGACAACAAATAATCAATAAAGTGAGAGTGGTGTAAGAAAACAATGTTATTAAAAGATAGCAATTATACAGATTTCTGCATTAGTATTACAAATAGGGGAATAATGTGATGGTAGTTATCCTGTTTGAGAAGAAAATGTGTCATTCCTACCCGTGCCTGAGGCGTCCTCCACCATTGGATTGATCTCCACCATGGAGGCATCGTATTTAATAAAAACGTTGTACAGTTTAATGATGTTTTCTGCTGCCTCGTCAATCAGAGCTTTTGGAAAGCCCATCTTCTGAGCCAACTACAGAAAGTGATGTGTACACAGAGAGAGAGAGAGAGAGGGGTTTAACACACCTTTTGAAGCTAAACAAAAAGAAAAATTAATTGTAAGGTATTTGATGTGTGTCTCTGCATGTTGCATAATTTATATGCATGCATCCATGCTAAAGAGCCCGATCTAGGACCAACAGCGCCTCATTTTCTATGAGATTTTTCCCCTGCAGAGTCAAATGTGGTACCAGATTAGCTCTGATCCCCATCCAGGAGAGACACCCAGAGAGAGAGAGAGAGAGAGAGAGAGAGAGAGAGAGAGAGAGAGAGAGAGAGAGAGAGAGAGATCGGACCTTAAGCCCCGAGTGTTTGCGACAGTTATGTCAGCAGGTGGCGGAGGAATGGAGGAGGAAGAGAAAGAAGAGGAGGAGGAAGAGGATATGGTAAAGGAGGCAGACGAGACGAGGTGGATGAGAATAGTAATGAGGAGGTGCTAGAGCAGGAAGAGAGAGAATAGATGGAGGAGGTAGAGGAGGAGAAGGAGAGAGAGAGCTCTCCTACCCGGACAGCCTGCTCCTTCTTTATGCCCTCGATGATGTCGATGGGCTCTTTGACGATGGCATCAGGGTTCTCTGCCGCCACATCCTCGATGTTCACGCCCCCCTGAGAACTGCCGATCAGCACGGGACCCTGAACAAAAAAAGCAAAAAATTGTAAATAAAAACATCACATCTCTGAAAAAGTAGTCCAGTAGGTTGTTGGTTGGTAATATGCATGTGAGAAGTGTAATAAGGGCAGGATATATATAAAGCTCACGTTTACAGCAATTATTTCTAAGTCATAATCTGGAAAAGCTTTGGAGAGCAGTGCAATAACTTAGTGAACACATTTTGCCACCTAGTGGTGAATAAGTGTAGTAGTCTCAGTCTGAATTTAGTCATGTCATGCTTACTAATGTGCCCTTAGTTTATTCTTATCTAGAAATAACCTAACAAATAAATAAATCTCTGTTCACTGTGAGCTGCAATAAGTAATGCTGTGCACATATCCCTAAGCAAAGATTTTTTTGTATTTTTTATTAACCAACATGTATGCAAAACCTCTCTGCTCTGATCAGCAGTTGCCTCAGCTTCCATGAATGACAGCCTAATGGTAAATATTACAGCAAGCCCAAAGGAACAAATATTGAAGGCAGCCTGTGCCACCAATATGCAGGCATTCCATACAAATCACCAAATCTCGGTAGTGGCTGGCTACCACCAGGATGAAAGAAACCAAGGCACTCTGTCTTCAATGATTTGCAATTTTATATATTTAGAGAATGGGCAACAAAACACAGACAACGCATTTCAACCCCTAGGTCTTCATCCTGCAGGCATTCCATTCTTACATCGACCATTCATATGATCTCCACTCCACTCCGGTATCGATTTCTGAACCCCAGCCTTCTGTTTCATTGCTGATCTTACTCTGTGCATTCATGAAACCCCTCCTCTCATCGATCTTCAAACCCTAACCTCAACCCACAAAGGATGACTGAGGTTTCTACTGCCCTGCTACACAATGACCACACTCTACAGAGCAAACTTTAAACTCACACTGACATAGAGGTTTTGCTTTCGGAGACACACCTGACAAGCAGCAGTCTCAGTCAGGCCTGAAGTTAACAAGCTAACAGAGTTACATTTGTTTCGTCAAACTCTGTTGAGAAGAAATTGAGGTAGAACACCTACGCTGTTTGTGTCTATTTTAAATTAGACAACAAAGGCAGACAGTTGTGACAAAGTCCAGCATAATCATTCTTAATGGAAACAGTGGGATAGCCAGGGCCAGCCATACTCAACTGTAATCACCGCCTAATAAAATAATCATGGTCTATTTTTTATGATGGAACAGTAATCTTCGTTGGAAATATTGATTGTGCATGGGTTTTTTCCATTTCAAATGTATATAACAAAAATGTTCACTTCATTGGGGCTTCATTAGAGTCATTTGTAAAGGAAAATAAATACCTCTAAAATTGTATTTAGTCTGCAGTCTGACTTTACTGTGAACTATTCACTAACGTTAATGTAATGTTTATTGATGCATGTCACTTTAAGTCACGTCCTCTAACACCATAAACATGGTTCACTTCACAGACACGGGGACACATCTGCCGCCACTACCCAACTCAGAATTCACCCCACATGGTTGCCGTGACCCCAACCCCCCTCACCTGGTAGGACCTCTCCATGGTGATGGCAAAGTAGTACTCCCTGCGGGGGTAGCGGCGTTCACAGATGAACACCTGGTTGCAGATGCGACCTGCCTCCCCCGTCTGTTTAGTGAAGAGCTTCTTGCCAATCATCTGAGAGGAGATGTCCCGAGCCTCCTCAGGTCTTGGGGGTGTGAGAGAGAGAGAGTGAGAGAGAGAGAGAGAGAGAGAGAGAGAGAGAGAGAGAGAGAGAGAGAGAGATGAGAAGATGAGACCCAGATGGCAATACACCCACTAACAAACACACCACAAATCTATAATCCAGCAAAACAACCAAACAATAACAGTAGAAAAAAACAACATACGAGAAAACAATCCTCACTCCCCCCTTCAGTCCGCCCTCAAATGAGCCTTTTCCTCTGCCCCCAGCCAGCACCTGAGCCTTCACCACCAAGTCCTTAGAGCCTGAGGGGGGTGATAGAATGAGAGGCAGAGAGACAAAAGACAAAAGGGGGCAGAAAGATAGTGAGAGGGTAATAAAGAGATAAAGATTAGATTTAAAACTGGAGAATTTTGAGTTTACTTAACAACACAGTTCACCTAACAAAACATGTGACATAACACATGTAACAAGTTACAAAAGTGTGGGTCCCAAAAAAGATCAAATTGTTTGAATGCTTAAAAGGAGAACTCCGGCAATTTTTCACACAAATCTATTTCGAGGTCACAGTACTGTCAGTACGAAGAAAAAAAAAAAAAAAACGGTGCTTAGAGGAACTATGTTTGAGGATATACAAAAAGAATTGAGTAATGCCATTCCCAGAATGTATCACTTCTCAATTTCTTTCTTTCTTTCTTTTATCACTTCTCAAGTTACTGGTATGCTTCCTACTTAGACATATCACCTACAAATCAGAAATATTACGATGCAAACAGCTGGCAAAAATAATCTCCTACGATTTGTTCCCCTAACTACCATGTTGAAGCAACGGTGTACAGCACATTTCCTTGTTGCTGAGGGAAACTTTTCTTTGTTACTGTGGGGAACTTTGAAGTACATACAGTATTTGCAAAGTCTTCTCTTTAAGTTAATTTCATATGGTCATGTGAAAAGCTGATAAAACAAACTTGCAACTCCCACTTGCTCCCCAAGTTATTCACCATAAGGCTATGTAGGTCTGTGTTCCAAGACAAACCAGCACATGAAAATGTAAGTAAAGGATTCAAAGCACAACATAGCCAATTACTGTTTATCAACTCAAGACAACGGTTACGTGCTAGCAAGCTTTTATCGGTGCCAACTGTGCTATTATGGGAGTCTGCAATGTTCCTGCATACGTTTTAGGTTGTTAGCTCACTTTTTGTACAACAACATACTAAACTGGGGCTAATTCTGAGTCCTCATTAATAGCAATACTGGGACCTCTGGAATGTCCTTCAAAGCCCCACCCACCCTCGTGTGAAGACGGCTGAGGGAGGTACATGTGTCTCACCCCACCTGTTCACCTTTCACCTCGATCAAACCCAGGACAGAAAAAAAAGCATAGGAACAAACTTCTCAGCAAGAAGCGTCCTCAGGGCTGGACACTAGACTTGATTCTGAGAAATATGGATGTGAAACTCACCAACACAAACACACACACAACTATAGGAATAAGTTTACTCTGCCGACATCGATCACAGACAGGCACAGTTGCAGCTCTTTTGTTGAAAGTGTGACAAGCAGAACAGCAACCAGGCCATGACTATGTTTAGACTCCAGAACCAGAGAGAAGACACAGTCACTTCAGAGATATAGGCACACAATAACAAACCAATGGGGTGAGCCTTCTATGGAGCTCAACTGCCCCGCCCCTCCTCCAAGAGAGCTTAATTTCCGGAAGTAAGTTTCCCATTCATTTCTCCAATTGGCGTCTGGCAAAATCCATATATAAAGACCCTGACTTAGGCTGACCAGTTATGACATGACTCGTAATCATACAACATTTCATGTTGTGCAAAAAACGAACAGAAAAATTAAAAAAGGCAAAGGTACAAGACTGTGCACATATTTTAATTTCCGAATAAAGGAACTACTCATCCCATCAGCCATTGCGAATTATACATTCCAACATAACGATAGTTTAACATGCTTACTTTTGAATGTAAGACAACAAGATGACTAACTACCAACCGTTTCCATTTAGTAAATTCAACTTTCAAGGTGAGAAAAACAGGTCACACATTGCTCTGACTGCTGGCATCCATCTTGTTCAGCAAGGAGCATGCAACATTAGTAACGACGACAGTTAAAGCATAAACATTTCCATGGCAACGGTGATCTCTACCAATCAAAGGCTCTGCTTTTACACATTAGGATTTTGGGTAGTGTAGTGATTTAATGTGAAGTTGCAAACAAAACTATTTTTTCTCAAAACAAGGTAGATTCCCCATGAACGTCTATATGAGCATATACAATCGCTTAGCCATGTCATAGCTGGTTTTAAGTCTACCATGGACGGTTACGATTTTATGGCTTATACTCCAGTTGTCAATGGAGAAATTGTATTGAGTTCTTACTTCCGGAATCGACCGTGGGCGCAACTGTTGCGCCCTATAAACACTCCCCTAGCTCAGTCTTGTAACATGAAGGCTTTGGCCTCAGTGGACACACATTAGCGACACAGAGTGAGAGGCCAGTCTTGAACTTTTACAGGCTATTTTTATCACTTAGCGGCATGTATAGAATAGACACATTGGTGACCAGCCACTGCAAAAATAGCTAGACAACAGACTGCAC
This sequence comes from Alosa alosa, assembly GCF_017589495.1. NCBI lineage: Eukaryota > Metazoa > Chordata > Actinopteri > Clupeiformes > Clupeidae > Alosa > Alosa alosa. Next base: position 15,903,852 of record NC_063211.1, on the reverse strand, counting down.
TCACTTTATCTCACCCGTACTTCTTCTTTAATAATAAAACAGGACTAACTGGAGTAAATAAGAATTAAATCTTAAATGAATGAAATCTGACATGCAGTCATAGCACGGAGTAAGTGCTCAGCTAAGCTTTTAGGAGGTGTACTCGTACTGGTCAGTAGTCAATGCTACTGGTCTTGTGCAAACTGTACTGGTTCATGTGGCGTTGAAGCCATTCCCTTCTCTTCTGCACTCTTCCATATTCCCTAGAATTAGGTTAAACACCATCGTCATCAATGAAAAAAGATGGCAGTTAGATGTTACTGGGATATAGGTTAATCCAGAGTTTAATTAGACATAGACCAAAAGAAGATATTTCATATTCACTTTGATATGAGGTATTTTAGACATACAGAAATCTGCTGACACCCTTATGATCTTACTTAGATTAGATTCTGATTACAACAGTATGACAAAGAGCTGCATATCCCCTACAGACTGGACCTCAGCATACAGTAATCACATCTGAGAGCTCTACTGACAACCATTTTATCCTTATGAAAACCAACTGTTCACAGAAACTAACCCTGGTACAAGTATGACTGACACATTTCCAACCTACAAGCATTAGTCAGAAATGTAGTTAGACATTGTGGCCCCTTAATAAACCTCACCCTCTACTCAGCTCCATTTACATTAATTGCAGGGTTCCCACCAGCGTGTTCATGCTTCGCTTCAGTTAGCTGTTTATATAGCTTACAGCAGGTGATTTAGAAACATTTAATTATATATAATCATCATACTTCAAATGTGTGGTCTTATTGTGCTTTATGTGTGTAGTCTTACCAATCTGCTTGGCAACCGAGTAGGCTTCGTCAGGTGTGCTGGCCACCATGCCAGCGGGCACGGCTATGCCAGCCTCCTTCAGGAGCCCAATGCTCAGGTACTCATGCAGCGACAGGTGCCTCTGCTGCTGCTGCATAGCCAAGGGAGGCTGCTGGGAGCCATGTCCAGCGAACAGACCTGTGGCTCCACCGAGGACCTGAGGAGGGATACACATAAGTTGCTAACGTTGCTGCTATTAACTTGCAGGCCAGCACTAGCCAAATATGCAAGCTCGGGTAAGATTGTAGACAGGCGGCCTATCTAACGTGTCAGTCTGGCTAAGACGTTAGCCCAAGGACTATTTATAGCAATAATCAGGTGAAGTCCTATCAACAGTGTTGTGTTAGCACAGAGTTGTTTTGAAATTCCACTGAGAGCTACACCACGTCCATTTATGAGCACCATCCCGTGGAGGTCAAAGTGGTCCATAGACAGTGTTCATTCGTCAGCTGTACAGATCACTGGCGTTTCACATCATTCTGAAAACAACACTTATATTTGTTTGACAGACATGAATATGTAACCGACATTTTGCCAGTATGGCACGAAGTGTCCAAGGAACTCAGAAACATTAGTTGTTGACAAGTAAAGCTATCCTGCTAACGTCAGTTAATGTCAAATGTGACCCTAGCTAGTTAACGTTAGCGAGCTATCTAACGTTAGCTCTAGCTTCTGAGGCGATTGAACCTAAGAGGTCGATTGGCGACAACTTATGAACATCCATAATATGGCCAGACATTAATTTACACCATAACACCAACTAACCTTAGCTGCTGAGCTTAGAGTTGTCCTGGACCCGGAATTCCTTAGTCCAGCGGACAACCGGCCACAAATCAGGGACGTCGCCATGTTTCACTCTCGACTAGCAGCCGCGGAGAAAAACAAATCTCTGATAGCGCCTGCGCAGAAAGTCAACGTCATGTTTTGCCCATGCGCGGTTAAGTCATATCCTAGATGATACCAGAGATGATACCTCAAGAAATGCGCTACAGTGATTGATTTCTCTCGATGTAAAATACTTATCGTCTTGTCTGTTATGAGAGCTAAGGAGCCTTTATTTTGATATTTTCCATAAGTCTTCTCGTCGAATCTGTCGACGATTCTTGGTTCTACCAGAGCCCGTGGTTCTACATGTTCCTTCTAAGATTTGTTCCATACAGGGGTTTACAGTGAGTTCATTGAACTGTTGATTGTAGGCTGCGCAGTTGGAGTCTTTGCAACAGATTTCCGATTTCCAATTGGTCATCCATGCTGTGATAGAAAGTCATTTATTCCAGTCATTATTCCAGTCATTATTATTAGGGTACTCTTAACATGTTTCTGTTCCGCAGGGTGTCTAGTAGAATGGCAGAGACAGCGGTGCGAAACTGTAGCCCTAAGCGTCCTGGAGTTGGACTTGGTGTAATCGTCACAGATTTGTTAAACCCGAGTTGTGTTCTGCTGGGTAAAAGAAAAGGTCCCGTGGGCAAAGGTACTTATCAGTTACCTGGTGGCCACATAGAGTTTGGGTAAGTGTAAACCATAGACTGTATATATAGAACTATATATACAGTCTATGGTGTAAAACAAAAACATTGAAAGCAGAGGAATCCAACTTCTAAATCTGGAAAACTATTCTCTCTCTCTCTCTCTCTCCTATCTCTCTATGTGTGTGTGTGTGTGTGTGTGTGTGTGTGTGTGTGTGTGTGTGTGTGTGTGTGTGTGTGTGTGTGTGAGTGTGTGTGAGAGTTTTTTGTGAATACTGTGACATACACTAAGTAGATTATTTTGTTGTTGGAAATTAAGCTTTGTTGATGCTTATGAAGAGATTTTGAATTTAAAAATAGCCGACATAAAAATGATTCTACAGGAATGATTAAGATGTTTGTATAGACTTGAACAGATTTACCCCTCAACAGAGAAACATGGGAGGAATGTGCACAGAGAGAGGTGTTGGAGGAGACTGGGGTCCATCTGAAGAACCTACAATACGCATCCGTGGTGAACTCCATCAAGCTAGAGGAGAATTACCATTATATCACTATCTTTATGCAGGGTGAACTGAACAGAGACATCTCAAAAGAACCTGTGAATCTTGAACCTGAAAAGAATGAAGGTACTTATGAATTGTGATATTTGTTATAAGCTATTGTTACGACCCTCTCTGTCTCTGGCTGTCTATAATTTCATTCAGTGTTCGTCTCCCTTTCATGTTTTCGGTCCATACGAGCCTGGGCCGTAACACTATTTGTATACCGGTAGTAGCCCCCTCACTCTAACCAACAAAGCGTTCTTTTGGATATGTCATAATAATAATATAATAACAGCTTATTACATTCAGGTTGGCTTTGAGGACCGCTTGTAATGATAATGTTTCACATTAGACTTTTGTTGGCCTACTGAAACACAGATCACATTATCAGCAACACCAACAAACACAGCTTGTATACGTAATGTACACTGAGGCTCTTTGTTTTTAGTATGTTAATTAGAATTTAATGTAATGTAGTGTTTTTACAAACAAACACTCTGTTGCAAACACTTACTCCCCAGCCCACACAACAACAACACATTACATTACACATCGTTTTTCTAGACACTCAAAGTGCTTCACAATGAAGAGGGAACCTCACTAACTACCACCAATGTGTAGCACCCACTTGGGTGATGCACGACAGCCATTGTGTGCCATAATTGTGGGGCATAACAACAGCCATTATGCGCCATACTTTTGGGACATTTGAACATATTTGTGTGTCATTGATTATTGCCATATGAGTGATCCATCTAGTCTACACTTATATCCAAAGGGAATATGCTACATATCCTCTGCAATACAGAGTAATATTATAAGCAGGTATGTGGATGATACCTGCAGCACCTTGAAATTAACATGACTTCTAACTCTTTTTTGAAGTGCATCCTATAGTCAGAATAGAGTATGGTTCCCAATGTACAGGCATTAAATTACAGTTCACCATTGTCAACAAATCATAGGTAGTGTTAAAGGTATCCAATGCAGTTTCGTTTTTTTTTTTTTTTTTTTTGAGTATTTATTTTACATAACTGCCGTACACCACTCTTGGCTTGCACCTTTCCCCCTGTAGGGGGAAAGTACACTGTACTTGTGGATTTGTTTATAAACCGACAAAGATAATCTCTGAAGAGCCATGTTGACTGACCAGGTAATATTACACGATTTCACACAAAAGGTTGGCTATTGTACAATTGCCATAAAGCAATTTGTGATTCTCTGGGTCACGAGAGAGCGAAGTTACCAGGCTGGTTCTCTGTAGGGTACGGCTGGGGTGGTGTGCCATTCTTCCTATTACGAGTTAGTTCACCATCAAAATTACTTTGAAGTTGTTATATCAAGGATAAAATTTTGCATAGGATGCCTTTAACACAGGTCACTGATTATCTTGGACATTATGTCGTCATAGTCTCTATAATAAGACTTACACACACACACACACACACACAGTGGCATGGAAGAAAATTGTTTGTCTGTAGAGCATTGTGTACAATGCACTATAAACTGTAGGTCTTGTTTTTAGGATGGCGTTGGGTACGATGGGACAACTTCCCCCCTGAAGAGCAGCTTTTTCTGCCTCTGGCCTGTCTAAGACAACAAGGATACCATCCATTCAAAGACCTCCCAAATGGAACATAACTGGAACTGAAATTTGACCTTCAGTTTGTCCTCTGACTTACAGAATATCCCCCTAAACTTCTCGGCACGGTTTTCAATTCATGGGTTAAGCCTAGTCCTGGACCTAAAGGGAACTTCGTGGAGATTTTTAAAAAAGCATTTAGTCTAATCCATGTATTGGAAACAGACCCCTAGAGCCTGTGGGAGGTGTCATCCAGGACTTGTAGCCACACAGGATTGCTTTGTGAAGAGAAGTCAAGAAACTTCAATTAAAAGAGTAATGCATAAATAAACATATCTGAAAGTAAGCCATGTATGATCATGGATGTAGACTCCCTCTAGTGGTGACTTCGGGTTTATGATCTCTTGCCTTGCGTTTAAAATGCGTCATTGCTAGTCTGGGTACTTACAGGGGAGGTCGACCTACGAGGAGAGATTTCTCTCGCATATTTTTTCCACAATGGTGAAATTAACGTTTAACGCTGCTCTTGGTCAAAAGGATTTGAAGAAAGATGGGAAGGAGGAGGCATTGATACCTGATGAAAGGGTAAATCTAACGTTAATTATTTTATTCTTTTAACTCTGTCGATAAACTGAAAACCGAGGGGGTGATTGAGATCCAGGTATTCTCGGTGGCTATACCGTAACCGTGGTATTAAAGGCTTGCTGATTTAAGACGTGCAATGCATTTGCCAGTATTTGAATAACAAATGGCGAGCGCTGTTTTTATGAATTCGGGGCCTCCAAACAGTGTCGATTACACTGAGCTGTGGTTTCGTCTTTCGAGTTGAGGTGAGACGAAATTATTTAGTGCACGAGTGTTAGTACTTTATGCAAAGTAGAACTAATGCAACGTAGGCCTACTACGAAACCTTTACATACGAAAGGTTTGTAGCATTGCCCGGTTTTGACCTGCTCCGTCCAACACAGTCTGTTTTGACTAATCCGACGCTATAAGAAAAATGGCTGACTGCTCAGAACCACAGAACATACTCAGTCTCTCAGTTGCTGAAACACTGAGGGAAGTTCTTAACGTTAACGTTAATTGTTGACAAACATGTCGACTTGCTGCGAAACAATATGTATGATTAGCGTTAATCTGATGTTATCTAAAGGCAATTGTGTACTTTGAGTTAGTAACATTAAGTTACCACAATTTAAAGATGTTATATGTTCAAAGCTTCCCTTGGAATATTTCCTTGTTTCCGAAATGGGAAATCTCTTAATCTGAAAAATAGAGATTATTGCGAAGGCTAAAGTTAGATAGGGTTGTATATATGTCAGTATATGTGTTTTGTTTAATATATTCAGGCACTATAAATTTAACTTCCAATTAAGTTGACTAATGCGGCTCATGTTTCCTTTTCTCTTCGCCTTTTGGGATCGTTTGGAAGGTGGTGAGTAACAAATGCGGAAGTCGCGAAGCATCTACGCGATCAGAGGTCTAGAAGTGTGAAGTGATTATAAATCGAGCGGGGTGTCAGACTTTGACACATCCTTGTCTTCTGTTAGTCTATCTCTGGGACTCCATGAGTCCTTGCGTGGAGCCCTGAGAAAAGACACCATCTGTTGTTGAAATGGTGTCAATTTGGATGGTTAGGCGTCGTTGCTAATTTGATGACAAATGCAGTGTGAATCATGAGTAAATAAGATCTCGGTGGGTTTCTGACATCTCAGATAGGCGATGTTTTCGTGGGAGCTTTGCAACCACTTCCGCTTCAAATTGGCTGCGAATGTTTTGAGAAACGGGTGCATTCTCAGTGAGACTGAAACAACCTTGTTCCTCTATAAAGTTTCGGTTCTTAAACATACTGAAAAGCAAATGTTTTTTGTTAGATAGCTAGAGAGTACAGAGTAAAATATCTAAACCACCATGTCCTTATGTTAATGGGTATCCTGAATAACCTGTTGGGGTTATGTTGACTGCAGGACATTATGTGATATTCCGTCACTTGGCCCTTTAGCAAGGTCCACCTGGTAGTTTCACTGGCTACTCTTTCTGCCCTCTATTTCAATGTCCTTTTGAACAGAAAGAAAAACAATGATGTGTAACATGGTGTCATTTGGACTTTGCCGCTGAGAGCAATTATTTGGTGTAGTCCAGAACTAGGCGGAGCATTCTTAAAAAATGATTCAGCCAAAAATCAAGTTGCTAAGATGAAAGGACATCTATCATACTGGTAGTATGTTTGATTGTAGCTAGGTCTTAAAGTTCTCTGGCATAGTGCCTGAATTCAGGCACAAGCCAGGTTGTTTAAGATTGGAAAAGACTTTAAAAGTTTCTGATAACTTTAGGCAGACTTTTCCCTTGCTTGACGTACTGTGTAAGGCCTGTGTGTGTTTGGTGTGTGTGTGTGTGCGTGCTTGTATTTGTATACATACAGTAACCCATGCCTTTAATCAGTTGATCAAGAGTTTAGGAGAAAGTAAAAATGTGTCATAATGTAGGAGAAAAGCGAGGAAGTGAAATGGCTTACGAGAGCAGATTCTTAGGGATGTGCAGGCCAAGAGAGGTAAGGACAACCTAAGCACATTTCGGACAGGTCTACAAGTCAACGTGAAGTGTGAGAGATTACACGCTAATCTTTCATGGCAACAGCGAACAGCCGGCAGAAGGGATTTTTCTGCCTCATCCCACTAGTTAGTCGGAGAGAGATAGAACAAGAGGATGATGACCGATAAACCTACAGATATCTGTCTATTTCCATCAAAAGATTGACAGAGAGAGAGAGAGAAAGGATAGGCATACAGATGGACAAACAGACCTAAATATGCAAAACAAAAGCTTGATATCGACTTCTGTTTCACAATACAGTAAATGGCAGGCTATTTAATTGTAGTAGTCTAAGCACAGATCCTTCCGCATTTTTTCACCTATGACATACAAAGAGGTCTCAGTCAGCCGGAGTTGTCAACCCCAAGCCAGCACAGCCCATGCATTGGAAACACTACAGGGCTATAGGCAAAACCTACTGCCTGAATGATTCAGTGAGGACTGTGAGTGCAAGGAAGCCTAAGGCCCTGTACTGTGTGACCTGTTCTGCTTAGTGTGTGTGTGTGTGGGTAGGTAGGTAGCTAGCATACAGTGCGGCATGTATCGGCTTGTGTTGTGAGTTAAATGTTTTAGCTCAGATCTCTCTCTCTCTCTCTCTCTCTCTCTCTCTCTCTCTCTCTCTCTCTCTCTTTCTCACACTCCTTCGTTCTCCTTCTCTTTCTGCACGCCCAGACAAACTCACACACACCACCCACAAGATGGCTCGTCACCCTGGGGACCTGGGAATGCTGATGCAATGCTTGTTTCATGGTTACACAAACCATAGTTCTGAGGCAGTTTTTAAACAGGAAGAGTAAATGTGTGTGTGCTCTTTCTTAGTTTTTTCTGAGATCTTGATGTTATGGCTACATACAATACCCGCATTTTGTTGCAGACCTCTGCAGGTTAGCAGACTGTAGGTTACTTGGGGATTTACAGTGTTGTATTTTGTTTATCCTGTTTGTTTCTTTGTATCTTGTTTACAGTTTAAGACCTGTAATATGTGTGTATCTGGCATAATTGAGAAGAGGTGGTAATTTTGGTTGGGACCTGGGACCAGTTATAAACTCAATTGAGCTGGAAATGTCTAATCAGACACTTTGAAGATCACGCTCAATCTAGTTGTGAAGATTCAACCAAAAAAAGTTATGGTGATAGATGGTGCTCTTGTGAGTAGGTTGTGGGTGGAAATGTAGTCTCGTCTCTGGTGGGTTTCGCCGCAATCCGCGGGCAAATTTTCATCGTCTTGGTGCCAGACATGTTCCCTCTTCCCAAAACACCACTGTAGATAGTCTGGTTGTGTCATATCAGTAGTAAATTAGGCTTTCAGATTGGCAGATATGCAAATTAAGAAACCTTTGCAAAATCAAGCTGATGGCGTGAGCGATGTGGTGTTGTGCGCTGTCTATTGTTTGTAGAATTCATAAAAGGGTTAACCTAGTGACCTGGAAGCGATGAAGTTCCTTGGCTTACTGGGCAAAGGGATTTTGCCTCCCTTCATAAGAGGTTTTCCATTGTGGAGAGAAAGAGACAGAGGAGATGGGGACCGTGTCTGGGGAATGAGGTAGTTATTGCATGTTATTGCCAGCACTAAACAATAGCAGCATGAGTTGTTTTTGTTGCCGACAATTATCATAGCGGTGACACAAATGTATCGTTATATTGTTTCACTGTAATTCAGTTAGAAGGAAAAAAAAATTATTACTCCACGTGATATACAAAATGGAAGACTGAACATCTGAAAGACTGAAGATCTGATGGGGTGGTATTCATGTTAGTGAAGGGAGGTTAATTTTGTGTGCATGCTCACTGCTGTCAAGAGGAAAGTCGGTACTTCCTCTCAGAATCGCCCTATCCGTGTGTCGAGCTTCCACTTTTTAGCCAAGAAATGTCTTGTTTTTACTTTTCCCGTCAATGACGATAAAACTGTAAATAGGCCTAGATTACCTCAAATACATTTACATTTTCACATTATTGAGCATTTCATCTGTAGTCTTACAAGTTTCATTACAGACATAACATAGCACAGCATTGTTAAATCCAGATAATATTTTTTCTGTTCCATCCCACAAGACACCCTATTACCAACAGACGTTTTGCTCATCAGTCTTGCATTGTGTGTGTTTGTGATTTTCCCAATTTATCTCTAGGGAGAGATATGACCCTGCCAGCATCTCCTCCCTAAACAAATCCTTTGTTCTGAGCAAATCGTGTGCTAATAGCTGTGCTAACGGCCTTCAAAATGCCCCCAACCTCCGGCAACAAACACACACATATGTAGCAATAATTCACTTGATCTGCATAAAGCCTGACTTTCCTGGAAGCACAGTTGTAGTATATGGGTGACCTATGTGAAGCCAGTTGTTGGATTTGGTGAGGTGGATTGGATCGCCCATTCCACTCCAGTCACTTCTGCCCTGTCAGCTCTGTTTTTGTTGAATATTGACATTCCTTAACCCCTTCTCAAAGTTGAAGCGAAACCGTCACCCCCTGGACTTGTTTACAGGCCATCACGCCTGTGCTATTAAAGGGTGTTCAGACTGAAGGTCATATAGTGACCAGCAATCGGGAATTCCTCTTTTTTTTTCTGTTGTACTTTGGACAGGGCTGCAAAGGTCCTTCATCAACGCCCACACACTAGTTTGACTGTGTGGGCTGAGGAACAAACAAATGCGATGAAGAGAAGGGAGCGTGGGGGTGAACGAAACCGAAATAAAGAAAGAAAGATGGATGGGAAAGGGAAGGAGTCGAGTTTGTAGGAGGGAGGGTGAAACAAGATTGAGGAGGAAGTTGGATTTGGGAGGGCCAGGAGGTGGTGTAAGAGCAGAACCAAAAGAGATCGAGGATGAGGAGAGGGAAGGAGTCGAGTTTGTAGGAGGGAGGGTGAAACAAGATTGAGGAGGAAGTTGGATTTGGGAGGGCCAGGAGGTGGTGTACGAGCAGAACCAAAAGAGATCGAGGATGAGGAGAGGGTCGGAGTGGAGTTTGTAGGAGGGAGGGAGGGAGAGAGAAAGAAACAAGATGGAGGAGGAACTCGGATGGTGGGGTAAAGAAAGCATCTGTTTAAGGAAGACAGGAGTGAAAGCAAATGGCCAGATGACATGCTGAGCACGGGTAGATAATCTAGCATAAGGTAGCACGCGCAGCCTATGCTAGATCAGCGGCTAGGTCAAACAAGGCAACTAGGATGAAAGGCTGGATTAGCTGTGTGTGTGCGCGCCCGCCCGCCCATGCGCATGCGTTACATAAGACCCCGCAGCTCGTTGTTTGCAATGGAGAAAAATGCCAATAAAGATAAGTCACAAGTACCACCTAATTTCTTTGCGGGCATCCAAACAGGCCTGGCATGGATCTGCACCAGATCAGTAGTAGATCTGCTGGGGAGTAAACGGCTCCCCCTAAGAACTGTGGAATGCAAGGAAGTGAACAGACAGATGTCTGTCAAAAATGGGACCCTTGAGTCTTTATATGCAACTTTAGGACAGAAATACTGTAGCAAACTGCACCATTCATGTCAGACAGCAGTATGCATTTGTGGAAACGTGTGCGCACATCCAAAATATGTATTAACAGGTGCCAGAGAGAGAGAAGGAGATGGTCTGCACACTGTATATGGGCTCCAAGAAATACTTTATTTATTCTAAAAAGGCAACGTTTCGATCTCAACAGATCTTCATCAGACAAATAAGAACTTATTTGCCTGATGAAGATCTGTTGAGAGAATCAAAACGTTGCCTTTTTGGAATAAAAGCAGCAGTATGCCCCATGCTCCATACATTTATGAAGAGCAGAGTGTTACTTCATAAAGCCAACTGTAGTTAATAAGTTGATGATAATCATTAGGGATCCAAGCAGAGAAAGATTGTCCATATGGATATGCAAGATCCACATGCATAATCATTACAACATTCGTTGGGACATGTGTGAATGTGTGTTTGCCAAACTTTAAATAATTACATACATTTTGACTATCTACATCCATGTTACTTTATACTCACACACAAACCCCCACATTGTGAGCTTGTCCATAGTTCAGTGCTCAGTGATTACCACGTAACAGTCTTTGGGTTCGACTCCCACACTTTTTATAGTGTGTGTTTTGCTGCTGTATGAAAGTCCATGTTTTTTTCTTAGGCACATTCTCTTATGCTGATACTCTGATCATGTAATAGCTCACTTAGTAAGTCATTGAGTAAAGTAAAGCAAGTAAACAAACGAGAATGAGTTCGACATTTGCCTGTAATTGATTTTCTTTGCTTTCAATTTTGTTCTCAAAGGTTTTGGCTTGGTTGGCTCCAATTTCCCTCAGTTTTTTTACTCTGTCTCATTTTACAAAAATCACACAAGATTTATCTTTAGGCCTATACTTTTGTCTCAAAGAAATCCACGGTATGTTGTAAAGTCAGTCACAACCAGTCGGTTTTCTCTGACTATAACTCATTCGTCTTGTGATGCAGAGGTTTTGGGTTTGAGGCATGACTTGATATTTGAATCTTAAACAAGGTTCCTCATGCTCTGTATTTGCTTGGACCTAGATCATCATATGTTCTACTTCTTTTAACTTAACTGACCTTACTGTAAGTCGCTTTGGACAAAAAACTTTTTATCCAAAGTTTTTTTATCCACTCTCTCTCTCTCTCTCTCTCTCTCTCTCTCTCTCTCTCTCTCTCTCTCTCTCTCTCTCTCTCTCTCTCTCTCTCTCTCTCTCTCTCTCTCTCTCTCTAGGATGTGGAGGAGGGTGTGCGTGTTCGCCAGCAATCGCGGTCCTGGTGCTGGTGCATGTTCCTGGGCTTGGCCCTGCTGCTCTCCGGGGTAGTGGTCGGAGGAGCATACCTGTACAGGTACTACTTCCTGCCGGTAAGAGCAGAGCTGACCGACACATCCGTCCGCCCCCCACGCACCCACACACAATCGCCATTCATGAATCGGTGCTGCTGCTTACGGTGGTGCCACAACCATTTCCCCAGGTGGTAATTGTAAGGTTTTCCCCTTTTAGGTAGAAATGACACCCCACCTGAGTGTGGGTGGAGGTGGTGGTGGTGGTGATGATGAGTATGATTATCTCCATCAGGTTTGTGTGGATCTTCCCACAGGGTTTATAATAATCTTCACCTGCTTCAATCAAAGGCTATGTTCACATTCACATCCATGTTGTGTGGGAAACTTCAACTCAGTTTTATTTATTTATTTTGTGCAATAAAGACTAGGGCTGTCAAAATAACTGATTAATTTGAGAAAAAAAATAACTGATTAAAAAAAATAACGCAGATTAATCGATTCCGTATGACCTTTGACCCAGAGCCATTCTAGTCGGTAACCATTAGACTGTAAAATGAAGGAGAGAGAAGAAAATGTGCTGCCTAGATCATTGATTGGAACATTTACTTTTAAAAAACAGCCTAATGTTGATAAAAATAAAGTGTTGGTTAAAATAAAGCGCTCTACAATGTCACCGGAGTTTGTCAACTCTAAAGTTGCACATCAATGCAAAGAAATAGTGTTGACATTCAGGGGAGTGTTAATTTATTGTGTCCCCTAGGTTATATTTGTGGCCTGAAATGCCTTGTATGTGAAAAAAAAACTTCTTCCCGAAGCACTTTTGAATTGATTACCTCAGCATATTAGGTCATATCATAGATTAGTATGACCATTATTTGAACAGTGAAAATAATAATAGAAGAGTTTTTGAACTTTAATGTCACTAATGCTGATTATTCAATAATTCATTTGAATTTAAATATTTAACATACTTTCACAGCAAAAATTATATATGCGATTAATTTAGATTAATTAATCACAGAGTATGTAATTATTTTTTTTAATCGATTGACAGCCCTAATAAAGACATATCAAACACAGACCCAGTTAATAAATACATTAATTAATGAACAAATAGATGCATTACAATAAAATAAAAATGAGACTGGGGTATAAATTGGACAAAGTAAGCTCAATTCAGTTTGATTTATTGCTATGTTGATGTAACATTGATAATAAAAAAAAATATTCTTTGAAGAAAAGCCCAACTGAGTAAGCAGAAAGCTGACTAGTCAGGTAGATGTGAGTGTGAGGAAAATTGAGACGCTTAACATTCTCAAAACTTTACTCAAAACATTTCAACAGTTTTGGTGACTGGGCTTAATCAGATAAGTCATTCACTGTACGACTCAATTACTTGTGTCAGGGCTGCTGATGCCAACAGACCTATTTCTTTATATAGGCCTAAATAAGTCATGGCAAATTTATCTTGTGCGTTTTTTTTTTTTTTTTTGTTTGTTTGTTTTTGTTTTTAAGCATCTGTTATCATCGCTGAGCTTATGGATGAATACCGGTAATCTTTTTTTAGTAAGGAAGAGGTTTTAAAATAAACAACCTTGCAGTTCACATGACTGCTGAAAAGTTTTGAAACGTCTAGACTTTTATGGGTCTGTTTTTTTTTTTTTCTTCTTTCATTTTTACATTGTAGAACAAAGCTGAAAACTCAAAACTATGAAATACCGTAACAGGTTATGAAACACACTTAGCTTAATATATTAATTCTTCAGAATAGCCCCTATTTACCTAAATAACCGCTTTGTGCACTATGGTATCATAACCAGCTTGATGAAAGTCACCCGGAATGCTTACAGTATGTAGCGAATTGCAAACATCATTGTCAGCTCTGTGCCCCCATATACCACATGAAGGCTTTAGTTCATACATGGGACACTCCTGCCTGGCATTTAAATTGATGATAATTTATCATCATAGAGCAATTTAATTTACTTAAATTAAATATTGCCAACATGTCCAATAGTTACTCCATAATGTGTCTGTAAACATAGCCGATTATGCCACTTCTTCTGATTACTCATGATTATGATTAGAGAACTTTCTATGCTTATGTACTCTCAGCCTCTGTACTGCTACCAGATCTCTGGCTTCAGTCCTGTACGACCATATGAATTAATGAAATATCCGCTTTCACTGTGCAGCGAAGATTTGGGACAACTTGGGCTCTTTATGCTTTCTTTCTTTCTGTCATTCTTTTTTTTTTTTTCTCTTTTTGTCTCTCTCTATCCCTCCCTGTTACAGGAGGGTCCTGTGTACTTCTGCGGCGTGGACTACATGGAGGAAGACTACATGATCCCGGAGGAGGAGGTGATGGTACCCGAGGACCTGCCCGCTCCGCTGCACCGTATCCAGGAGTCCGTGCGCATCCTGGAGGACGCCGAGGTGGAGTTCATCAATGTGCCTGTGCCCGAGTTCAGCAACAGTGACCCCGCTGACATCGTCCATGACTTCAACAGGGTGAGTACACTGTGCCCCAATAGTGCACTAGACCTGCGGTAACACTCCATAATAAGGTGCCATAAGTAGATGTACCGCATAGCGGTACAAAATATGACTGCCGCTCAGTCCTGTACATCCGTTCCGCGAAAATAAATCACACTTCAATTTGTCTCCATATTTTACTCCATCCCCCACTCTTGAAACTTTTGTGTATGCTTGTTTGGCATGCCTGAGTGTGTGTGTGCGGCTGCACAGAAAGTAGCCTTCTGGTGCTGAAAAGGTGAATAGATTGTAGAATAGCCAAAGAAGATGTAGCATTGTTATAAAACCTTTTAAAACCTCTAAACAATCACAAGTAGGGCAGTTCATCACAGTTCATCCATTGCAACTGGATTGATGAAAGGTCACTTACACCTGTAGGCTACATTGTATTTGGGAAAAGCAAAAGGTATCAGCATAATGTTATTTATTTATGTATTTATAAACAAAAACATCTCTGTCAGTTCCATGCCGTTTTCAACAGCGATCAAAAACAAAGGTCATTTTTTGATGGATGGATTTTTTGTGAATATTTCTTCTTCTACATAAGATTTTAGTCATCTTTAGTTCATGTAATACTTTATTGTCAATGCACAAATTAAGTAACAGTAGTCTGAAACGTTATTGTTAATGCACAAATTAAGTAACAGTAGTCTGAAACGAAATGCTGTTTTACATCTAACCAGTGGTGCAAATAACTGACATGTCCAAATGGGCCATGATGAAATGCGTCGCTAGACTGTTCATACACATTTTAACGGGCCAAAGTTGAAGAGCTTTTGTCCGTTATTGTTCGTGCAAATATAGGCTGATTCATGTTCCCTTGCATTGTGTAACTGAGGTCCATGGCTAGTCTGGCTTTCATCAGACCAAGCTCAATCTTTTAAGAAATTAAAAAATAAATAGCGGGCAGATCAGGCTGGGTTCACCCCAGGCTGGGTATTATGACCGCCGTGCAGCGAAGCGGTTTAGTCAGATTTATTTTTTTATTTTATTTATTTATTTTTCGCATGCCCAAATTTCCGTCAATGATTCCCGGGACACTGAAAGACCGGGGTACACGAAACTTGGTGGGCATGTAACCCCACATGGATAGCATGGAACCATCGTTTTTCGTTTTGATCTGTAGCCCCCTGTTGGACTGGACCCCGAAAAGGAGGGTAGGGCAGACACAGTTTTCTGTGAATATCTCAAAAACCGTAGGGTTTAGGAGGACCATTTTTTTTTGTATGTTGATCTCAAGGGGCCATGTCAACCCGTTCCATAACCACTCATTTCATGTATAGCGCCACCTAGTTAAACACAAAAAAGTAAAAATGAGGTGTTGTAATTGAAGGTATCTGTGACCTAACATAGTCAAAACTGCACGAAATTGGAAGTGTAGGATCATTATGACACCCTCTGTATGCACGCCAAGTTTTGTGGAATTCGCTCATGGGGGCCACACAATAAATTAATTTATGTTACTATACACCAACTGGCCTGTAGGTGGCCGGAGACAGTTTTCTGTGAATATCTCGAGAACCGTAGGGCCTAGGAGGTCCACCTTTTTTATGTATGTTGGTCTTAAGGGGGCACGTCAACCCATCCCATTACCACTAATTTCATGTATAGCGCCACCTAGTTAAAAATTAAAAAGCAAAAAATTAGGTGTTTTCATCACAATATCTCTGGCTGACAACGACACTTACAATAGATAGACAGATAAATACTTTATTGATCCCCAAGGGGAAATAAAAAAAAAAAACACGAAGCTACCTTGACATGCTGCCACTCTTGTCGGCGCCGGAACCGCTTGCAATAAAGTTGGTTAAGCTTAATTAATATATTAGTAGTATACAGCTATAAGCGTGGGGCCCCTTATAATAAAGTTGGTTAAGGTTAATTAATATATTAGTAATATATAACGATCAGTATGGGGGACCCTTATAATAAAGTTGGTTAAGCTTTATTAATATATTAGTAATATATAACTAGTCAGACGGTGAAGGGACTGAGACCAAAACTGGCTTATCACATTTATTCCTTTAGGAAAAGTTAAAACAAAACAACAAGTAGTTGAATGGGCTATATTACATGCATCGTTCCTACACCATCACTGTCCCAACTAGCAAGGGAGACATGCAACATGGAATGTTCAGGTGCACAGAACGAGTTTATTAATATTCTGAGACTAACTAAACACTCACAGATGTAGACCATACGAAGGTAATGCATAAACATAATGCTAAACTAAATGCACATTCATTTCCTGCTAGACTGAATTGCACTTTCCATGCACACTAAGCTAAACTACACTGAATGCATGGAAAGTTGTTAGCGAAGTTTACAGCTAGTCACGTTAGACTCAGTATGAACTCGTGGTCATAATGAAAACATTAATAAACATTCTCTAAGTTGCTAGAATTGCACCCAAATCTTAACAATACATGTAAAGTAACATAATACAGGTGGTATATCAAAGTTTTCAACTTAAACAACATTTTACAGTTACAAAATTAAAACAAAGTGGGGAGTGCTTTATACAGTCAACCTACGCAATGCAAAGCATACCGCTTCTGATCGGCTATGGCAACAATACAAGGACAAAACACAGCAGAGCTGCAGTATAGCGTTTCTCCAAAGGGGGCTCCAAAACACCAATCTCAATAAAGCTGCTTAATTACGGCGAAAATCACATACAAACACTAAACTACATTTCTAACTCTGTTACACCCCCCTCCCCTGAATTTCACCAAATTCAAGCAGCAACCAAATAGTACTTCCAAAGGCAAAGAGTACACTATTTTCAAATACTAGACAGAGAGTCACCAATTACAGGACAGCAAACCACAAAGGTATCCAATAAGGATGAAGTGGAAGAAGAGGAGCGCAAACTCACACAACCAACCACTGGCAGCAGGGTGCTTTATACACCCCACAAGACCATAAAGCCATAAACCATAAATTCCATAAATTCCCCACAAAGCTAATCAGAAAAGCTAGATAAATAATATGTCATTAACTTTTATATTAGCATATAGTTTGTAAACAAACATTTAACATTTAAATGATGTAAGAAATAACTGTTAATTAGTGCCAAAAAATATATGTAGTTAACTATTAACATATATATATTAATACAATATTAGTTAATAGATTTGCTAAAACATTAACATACAGATTTTATGCAAACAACTAATATTTAATTAATGATGAAAATTTTTTTAACTTGTGCCAAATAGATATTTTAGTAACTTAACAAATATTAACTAAGGGTTAGGTAATTACTAGTTTGCTATTTATTATGGCACCTTATTATGGAGTGTTACCAGACCTGCCCCTAACACTGGACCACTAGACATGCCCCAAACACACACATGTTGTAGGTAGCACATGTCGTTTTCACATAGTTGTCTTAAAATTAAGCTCTTGGAGTAGAAAGGTGACATGGCACCATTTCAGGTTTACCTATATTCTACTCAAAATTTTGGGGCATGACTTCTCATTCATATGCTTCTAACCAAGGCCTCTAACTATGTGAAATAATTTTTGCTGTAACTCTATGGCCATAGATCCATATTCATTATTGTTAAATCTGTTTTGCAATATATTTTTGGACTCCTTCAGCGTCTGACTGCCTATCTGGACCTCAACCTGAACAAATGCTATGTGATTCCTCTCAACACGTCCATCGTCATGCCACCAAAAGACTTCCTGGAGCTGCTTATCAATATTAAGGTAATATCATAGCATCAGGTCAGCAGATCTCACTTCATTCAGGAAAGTGTGTTTGTGTGTGTACGCCTGTGGTATATCTGTTGTATGTATCAATATGAGTGTGAAAACATTGTGTGTGCATGTCTCCATGGTGCCTGATGGTGTCCTTGAACCAGGCAGACACGGGTACAAGTGTAAATCTCACTTCCAAATGGCGAGCACCTGTTTTAGCCTCCTTGCTAACACTCTGTAGTGCTCAAAGTTAAGTCACAAGTTAACAGGGATATTCTGAGGGGACAGAAGAGAGTGTGTGTGACTGTGTGTGTGACTGTGTGTGTGTGTGTGTGTGTGTGTGTGTACACACCTCACATTCAATGTTACCTTCAGTCAGACAGGTTATGCCTACTGTACCTGCGGCCTGCCCTTAGTTTAAATCAGTGGTCTCCAACACGGTGCCCGCAGGCACCAGGTAGCCCGCGGGATGGCTTTGAGGCGCCCCCAGAGCACCTTCTAAAAATAGCCAACAGGTCGCCTGCAGATCACGCTCTAAAAACACGCTCCATTGTGAAGTTTTCAATAGATATTTAAGTCTAGACCAGAACCATTTTAAGAATGTATGTAGCCATACATCTGTAACATTAAATTAATATTGGTCATACCTTACAAATTGTAGCTGCGTTACATTTTAGCCTTTGGCTCCAAATCCGTTTCCCATTTAATCTTTAAACAACAACGGAAGCGGAAGCTGCTCGCATGCATAGACAGTAAAGGGGGAAAAAACTTGCTCGTCTGGTGTAGCCAATGGAAACATATCTTTGCAAAAGTTCTGTGGCCATTCTATGTTCGTCAAATACGGTTCTTGCATGATTGTTCAAGGACTGAAAAACAATTGCTTTAGCTCACAGGCCTTTTCCCTCCGTCAGGGCTACCGCCGTGATAATAGCTTTTTAAAATTTTGTGGCATGCATGACTGAGCAGGACTGTGCATGACCTTTTTTGTCAGATTATGGAGAGATTTCAGGTGTGCAATAACTTTAAAAGGAGTTTTCATATGTTAGGGTGGTATGGGCGATTACTATTGAAATGTTAAAACCGAATTGTCCACTGAAATCAGGACTTAAACAACCCCTGAATTCATAATGGTGGGTGGGTATAAATTGGGTACAAATTGTAACCCAAATTATTAATTGCACAAAAATATTGTTTCTTTTGTTCAAAAAAAAATTGGATTAGATTCCCCATGCTAATTTAAAAGTAAAAATCACATAGGCCTATTATTTAGGAGGACTACCCTCGCAAAAAAGGGGTGAGGGTATGTTTGTTTCAAATGAGTAGCCCTCCATATGATTTCGGGTCTTCAGGTAGCCCTCATTCCCAAAAAGGTTGGAGACCCCTGGTTTAAATCTTTGTTTTTTGTTTTTGTTTTTGTTTTTCCTCTCCAGGCGGGCACCTACTTGCCCCAGTCCTACCTGATTCACGAGCAGATGATCGTGACGGACAAGCTGGACAACGTGGAGACCCTGGGCTACTTCATCAACAGCCTGTGCCAGGGCAAGGACACCTACAAGCTGCAGAGGAGAGATACTGTGATGGGTGAGTACACACACACACACACACAATTTGTGGTTGTATCTTACATGTGTCTGACCCAGGGGGAAGAAATACAACTAGCAGTGTTTCCCACAGAATTGAATTCTATTTGTGGTGGAAGGTTTGCAGAATTAACTCGAATGCAACAGTTTTTAACAAATTACTGCAGCGCCGTTATGATTCTAACCAGATTTAAGCACAATTTAGTACAACCAGGAAAATCATTGTGTGGTGGTCAATGTTGATATTGTGGTGGGCCGCCACAAATAATTCAATGTATGGGAAACACTGACTAGTGCATAACAGACAGTGTTACAATTTACGCATGTAAAATTACAAGGACATTGGGTGCTAATATTTTCACTAGTCCCCCAACCATTTATACAAAATATTGTTGCTTTTAAAGATCACACAAGCATAAAGAAGAATCGATCTTGGCAAGAATATGTAGATTCTCACTATACTTAAATGTCTTGGTTGCTGTTCATAGATATGGTTAAGATGGGGTTATTTTACATAATGCATGCATTATTATTAGAGATCTTTTCAACTAACATCTGTAACGGGGAAGCATGTTGTTAAGATCTAGGTTCACACAAACCGATCTGGGTTAAGCTTGTCTTTCACATGGCTACACTGTGTGGTTTTTGTTTATTTTCTGATACATATTGCTGATGTGGTCCATAATAACCTTGCCTGAACCGCCATGAACCATGCACAGCAAAACCGCTGACATCGAAATGTTTCTGAGAATTTTCTGTTTTCTGTGTCTGTCATGAACTACAGGCATGCAGAAGCGCGAAGCGCTCGACTGCCACAAGATCCGCCACTTCGAGAACAAGTTTGTGGTGGAGACCGAGATCTGCAACCTGTAATGCAGAGACGAACGGTGGCGTTGCCGCCTAACGGAAACCACTTTTCTGCTGAGTTCCACTCGAGTGCAGTAAAATTACAATATTTTAGCCCCTCTATTTCCTTTAGAGCCGTTCCTGTTTCCTGTCTGGTGGTGGTCTGAGTTATTGTTTTTGTTATTGCAATTATTTTCTGTGCCGCAAAAAAGCGGCGTCAGCCAGTAGCCAGGGTGAGCCAAGGAGTGGTTGTGTCCCGACTGTAGATTGACGCTTGGTCTCCCTCTTTTCCATCTCAGCAATATCAAAGCGAAAGACAAAAAGTTGTTTTCTGATATTTTTGATGTAAAAAAAAAGTAATCTTTTCTGAAGTGAGATACTGTCCATTATTAATGGATGTTTTTAAAAATGTAAAGAAATGCTTTTGTTTTTGCCCCAAGCTACACTGGTGTGGAAAGAGAGGATGGAAATAAGACAAAAGATTTAAAAAAAAAAAAAAAAAAAAAAAAAAAAGGTAACAACTTCAAAACAGGCCTAATGAGTGTATTTTTGGTGGGTAATCAGATAAATGCTTGGCCTGTGATTAAAAAAAAATGTGAAGCTTCCTCACAGCTCTCTTTACCATATGACTTACTGGAAGAAATTACTGGCTTATTGAAAGTGTATGAAATATAGCCACTCATGAACATATTAAATACTTGCATAGAGAATGATTTTTGTACTAGTGACACTTGTTATCAAGATGACGTAGTTTAGGGCAATCTTTTTTTACAGTTCTATCTGCTGTATGTAATTAATACACTGCACAATTCTATGTATATTTCCTTAACAAGAACACGTTCTCTTAATAGAGGACGTTTGAGAATAGCTTAAAAAAAATCCATGTCAAGATATTTAAAATCAAATTTATACGTAGAAACACATTTGTAAACAGTTATCAGACTGTGGCAATATTTAATGTTAATCTTAAAATCAGTTTTGTAATAAGATGAATGATGAGAATTTTCTCTTAAGGGTATACCTGTATCATAGAGGTCTGGTAGCTGAAAAATCTGTTAAACTAACCATACAGTATAACCTCTGTGTGAATAAGACTAACGGCACAATTAAAGTACCAATGTTTAAAGTGAACCCTCTGGCATGTGTCCTTACTGATAAATTCTGTAATTTTTTTCTAACTCTACTGTAAAAACACATGAATAAAAAGAAGGGGAGGAAAAAAGCTGGAGTCAGATTTATTTTTCCAACGGATTTTATTTTTCATTGTTCCTCTTGGATTAAGTTGATTCCCATGTCCTATGGACTGGTCTTCAACTCGAGCCTTATTCACCTGGACTCAAGTACAGAAGTTGGGGGGGGTTGTCTTTGGATGGGGCCTTGGTGCTCTCAGGGGAGGGCTGTGTGTAGTTTTGGGCTTGGGCCACTAGGGGGCCAACTGGTCACTTCAAAAGGGTCTAAACTAAACTGGGGTCAACTTCTCTCTCTTGCTCACTTCCAGCCCTGTCCTCGAACATCACACCATGCCTCTGACACCACTCTTCCTTTCACGTCCTCTGCTGGGATTTTGAATCCATATGGGAACTAGGGCATTAGTAATAAGGTTCTGGAAGATGCTAAGGGAGACTGTATTTCAAGGTATGAAGGCAGCAATGCAAAACCAAGGCCCCATTTTAACTAAACATTGTGTGTCTTGTCTTTCGTCTTGTCCTAGGAGTATTTTCTCCCAACGCCTCATCTCGTGGGGGGCATGACCAACACAGGCATGTTTCCTAACGTCAATCCTTTGTTTACAGTTCAGTATTCAGGCAGGAAGTGAGGAGACAAAGGGGGGAAGGGGAGAAATTGAGCCATGTTCTGCCCAGAAAAGAAGGCCCAATAAAAGTCCCCACCAATCTGAGGGAAAAAAAAAGAAACCTCACAAAGATAATCAACATGCAAAGACTCACAAGTCACAAGTCCACAAACTCTCCATTTAAAAAAAAAAAAGAAACGTAAACTTAACACACATATTCAGTGAAATAGCCATTTCACATCAAACACGCAGGCACACAGACATACAAACAGACGGTCTGACAGACAGACATCAATGTACCTCATAGAAAAGTCCCCTGTGCACTTTGTCATACAGTTGACTCGTGGAACAAACAATATGATCGGTTAAAGGTCAGTTTTGTGATGAGTCTCTTGCTTTATGGGCTGGTCCACTCTAAAGACCGGTTCCCTGTTGAGTGTGTGATCCAGTCTATTCTCAGACCGGCCACTTCTGCCGTTTCTCCCCAGTCCACTTGTGCTTTCGGTCCAGATCCATTGTGCCTCGTGTTGTCGTTATTGCAGATACAAGTAAAGGACTGGAGGGGGGCAGGGGGTATATGGGGCATGAAATCACTGCTGGGCCTTCACATGATGCTCAATACAATATATCATATACAATATAATTCTGAATATCAACACTTTACACAGGATACTCTGAAATAGGCAAGAGCACGTAAGTAGTTCTTTACTTTGCCAAAAAAGAAAGAAAATGGTAATAATAACGGAGTGAACTTTTTGCTGTAGTGGTTCTGGATAAAGATAAAGGTAAAGGTGGTTAGCATTGCAAAATGAACCTCATGCACTCACTCACCCACCCACATATACACACACACACACCAACCAACCTTGAACCTTTACATGTCTATGGCACCAACTAATGTTCCTCTCTTTCTGGGAGTCGTATCTCTCTGTCCTAAATGTGAAAGTGTCTGTGTGTGTATATGTAAGAGGCCATCAGTAACTTTATTGTGTAACATTAAGACTGTAAAGAAATGGGCAAGACTGAGAGTGAAGAGGCTTATAGCGTCTCTGAAGGTCATCTCATATAACACTGCACTCCAAACATAGTTGGACCCTTTGGTTATCACCCACCCCACCGCCAAAACCCCAACCCCTCCCCCCCCGCCAGCCTACTACATCAAAAGAAAACATTTCATATAGCTTAGTATATCTTCCCTTCTCCCTCAAAATAAACATATAGAATATATACTCACCACCCCTACATGGAAAAATAAATATCTGTCTGTTTCTGTCTCACAAGCTTAACCATGGCTGTGCTAGCGTTTGT
Organism: Alosa alosa; assembly: GCF_017589495.1. Lineage (NCBI taxonomy): Eukaryota > Metazoa > Chordata > Actinopteri > Clupeiformes > Clupeidae > Alosa > Alosa alosa. The sequence goes on along the minus strand of NC_063211.1, from coordinate 15,880,279 downwards.
TTCTGGATAATGGAAAGTCAGTTTGATCAAATGTATGGAGCAGATGCATGCCATTGATAACCAATGAGTAGCCACAAGCCAACAAGAAGCTTTTAGGAGCAGCTTGAAGACAAAATCTTAGTGTTCAACCACTTAGTGTTCATGCTTTTCTCTCCTTTCAGAGCACTCTCAGGTAAGTCATGTACGAAGTGTAATTGTTTGGGGATAAGGAGAACAGAAATGTAAGGTGTGTGTGTGTGTGTGTGTGTGTGTGTGTGTGTGTGGGGGGTTGGGGGTCGAGAGCTAGGAGGGAGAAGATGGAGGTATAAGATAGCGAGTTCTATGTGTTCTCCCCTTTCCTCGGCCTCAGTTCACAGCAACACTTCTCACTTCACAAAGCACGCAAATCCACACACCGACTCAAAGCAATAAGGAAGCAAACAAGCTTATTTCAAAGAGGAGGAAATAGAAAGAAATACACAAGAGTTCAAACTGAGGAAAAAGTAAAAGTCCTCCAGAGAGTCCTAATGACCTGTAGGTTTGGTCAATCAGATTCTGGATTTTTTTTTTTTTTTTTCCAACTACCGATATCCAAACGCATTCAACCACACCAAGCACACGCACACACACACACACACACACACACACACACACACACACACACACACACACACACACACACACACACACACACACACACACACACACACACACACACACACCACAGTCTTTACTATACACCCTTCACTTCATGGGTACACGGTTTAAGACAAGAAAAAAAAAAAAATGGAGAAATAACTAAATCTCACAGTTCACTTCAGGTAAATAGTTCCCCAGGCAAAACATGTTTGTAGCATTTTCTCCAAGTCAAGTCTCTCTCCTCTTCACCCTTTCCACTCCTCCACGGTCTCTTCCAGTTATCCATCACTCAAAACTTAAGGTTGGGATGGGAAAGCTCTGAGTACATACATATCTGTGTGTGTGTGTGTGTGTGTGTGTGTGTGTGTGTGTGTGTGTGTGTGTGTGTGTGTGTGTGTTGAATCATTGAAGGAAATGATGTGGGTGTTTTGTAAATAATTTCTGCATCTGCATGTCTCTACTTTGAGAGTGTGTGTGTGAGTATGTGTGTGTGTTGAAAAGCAGCAGATGGTATGGTGGGAGCAGCAATGTGAATTAAGGAGGATAGAGGGAGTGTTTATCTGTGTGTGTGTGTGTGTGTGTGTGTGTGTGTGTGTGTGTGTGTGTGTGTGTGTGTGTGTGTAGGGGCTCAGTGGGCAGCAGATGGACATGGTGGAGGTGTTTTCGGGTGGAGGGGGCTGTTTGAGGTGTGTGTGTGAGTGTCGGGGGCTCAGTCAGCGTAGTGCATGATGGACTCGACGTAGTTGCCGGGGAACAGGCCAGTGGTGCCACTCATGACCCCCTCGTACCAGCCGTCGTCATTCTTCTTGATGACGTAGATGATGGCGCCCTCCTGGAAGGACAGCTCATCCTCCTTATCACGCGAATAGTCATAGATCGCCACCACTGGACGAGAGAGAGAGTGAGAGTGAGAGATTATTACAAGTCAATATCCTCTAGTGTCATTGCAGAATAATCTCAATTCAGTCTGGGCTCACTGGTGGCCCGCTAAAACGCTGTTGCAAAACTCTGTTATCTGAGAATACGAGAGAAAAACAGGAAGCAGAATATCCTGTGCTACCCACATCACACACACACAATCTATTTCTGCTGAGTACCGTGTCAACATCGCTCACAGAAGAACACACACACGCACATTATTTCCAATAAGAGTTCACCAACTCAGCTGACCATGATTTCTATGTTACGGATGGACAGATTCCAGATTCAGAATGTGTAAGAGCGTTTCCAGCAATTGTCCTTGTACTGTTAATTCATTACAAACTATTTTAATAGACTGGGTGGTCTTTGGCATTGTGGGTGGATTCCAATTGCCAACAAAATACAGTCGCAATAAAGGTGCCCTGGGTGACTGAGTCATTACAGCTTACTCAAATCTTAGGCAGAGCAAATACTCCCACAGCAACTACAAAAATTGTACTGTGGCTTGAATTCAGTGCATGTGGGAGGCAAGGAGGCAAGTTTCTTTATACTGAAAACAATATTAACTATATTTTTTTATCTTAATATAGTTGATATCATTGATCTTAATATCATAAGATTAATAACACTTGGTTAGATTTTATTAAATAAGCAGTTTTTGCAGTGCAGAACCTGTTTGGGTGTGCGTTGTTTTTTTTAAAGCCCAGATCCTTAACAGCTAGACCATAGCAATCACCACCGAAGGCCAGGCGCCCCCTCACCTTTCTCCAGGTAGTTGCGCGGGGCCCAGGGCGGGTCCTCCTCGGCGTAGGGGTCGCTGTACTCCACCACAGCAGACTCTTCCTCCTCGTCCTCCTCATCCTCGTAGTCCTCTGGGGGTGGCGGAGGGGGGGTCTCCTCAAACACCGGCTCGTCGGCGGGGGGTGGGGGTGGCGGCGCGTCTGAGACTGCAGGAGGAGAGGATTGAGGGAGGTGTGTGTGTGTGTGTGTGTGTGTGTGTGGAGAGAGGGAAGGATACAAGTTCTGTTAAATTATGCAGAGGTCATTATACAACCACACAACAGAACTGGTAAACTAGTACCCTTTAGTGAAGACCAACGATCAGCTCTTTTTTTAAGCTGCACAGTGCACTACATTATGCATGCATATTTTGATACATATACACATGTTATGTACACAAAATATTCAATTGGGGCACCTGATCAAAGATCACCACTGAAGGTTAAAAGGTCATCTGGTTAAGGAGAAACCCCTCGGCATGCAGGAAGACCACCAAAACAACTCATCCCAAGAACTAGGGAAGTATGGAAGCTGAAGCACAACTCCATCACCGTTCACACATCACATGAGGGCTCTGTAAGCTGCCTACACACCCAGCAGACGCATCGTCCTTCCTCCACTTTCAGAACCAACTTATTACACCTTGCAACTTTGAGGCTGAGCGTGAAGGCCATTCTTCACAGAAACACAGAAAGGACTGTGGCTACATTTACAATCATTTTCTCCATTATCTAGACAGATGTGTCTATTTATATAACAATTTATTTTGAGCAGTTCTCTTCCTCTCTTTGTGTTAGGTGGCAGATGTTTGCACACAACCAGTAGAGGGCACTGTGCTGAGCTCCTCATTAAAAGTGAATGAAGCTGCCCTCTCCTGCCGAGAGTGTTGCTGCACACTGTGTTTAGGCAGAAACTCCCCCAGGGCAGAGGGCCATGCAAGGTGAAAAGCAAACATGGAATTGTGCTTTTTATGCTGTAGTGAGGAGACAACACCACAATGGCCTGACAAATAAACAATTTGTCCTACCACATGCTGGGGGGGTATCTATTTGAAACAATAATCTGTTATGAAGAAAGCATGCAGCAATGGTGCATGCAGGTTATCTACAAACATAAAAAGACACACACACACCAACATTTCTAATGAACAAAACAGCAATGATGAGGACATACCATGACATGAAAATGCATGCAAGTTGCCTACAAACAAACAAGACAACATACATATAATATACTGACGGACATGTTCACACACACACACACACACACACACACACACACACACTCACTCGCACTCTCTCACACACACGAGTTGTGTCGGCGCACGGACTAGGAGAGGGGCAAGTGGGGAAGACACTTACTGGTCTCCTGCACCCTGGCGGCAAAGCCCATCAGCGGAAGCTGAGGAGTGATCTGCAGAATCGAGGGGGGAGGGGGAGCCACTGCTGGACCTGATGACCCCCCCCAGGCCCCGGAGAAATGAGTGCAGAGAGGGAGAGAGAGAGAGAGAGAGAGAGGGAGGGAGAGGGAGAGAGAGAGAGCGTAGGAAGAGAGAGGGGGAGGAGAGAGACAAGAGGACAGAGAGGACAGAAAAAGGAACCAAAAGGAAGAGGACAGCAGGAGGAAGGGAAGAGATATGAGAGAAAAGGACGTGGAAGCAAACATGGCAGGTGAAATATGATGATGGGAAAGCAAAGAAGAACAAAACCGCAGAGAGAAAGGCGCGGCATTAGGTCTGAAGCAAAAAGCCTCATCACAGAGAGGACTCTTGTGATGCTCACAAAGCATCTAGAAACAACTCAAAATCACTTCAATCTGCATGAAAATGAACTACTAATGCTTATGCTTAAAGATCCCCTCCAGTGAAAATCTAGTTTTAACCTTGTCAACATGTCCATATGATGTCGGCTATGTTTTACGAGACATATAAAAAGCAAAATTTGCACTCAACATTATGGATGAGGATTTCTGCATTGGATCTACGGTCGACCAATCACAGTTTCAGTATGCAAATTCAAACTGCAGTTCTTTATGACCATAATAGACCTCTGAAGTTCGCCTACAAAAAAGCTGCCATCTTTGACATCTGGTATCTGGCAATTTTTCCTATGGGAAAATAACATGGGGATTTAAAATTATCGCACCTGTTAAACTCTCGCGGGGATGAAAAAGTCTGAAATGCAGACGTTTTCCTGAACACACTTTGTCCTCTGCCTTCGAGTGGATACTGTGATCCCCGGTACATGAAGCACACTTAGATTTTTTCTACCCCAGAGCTAACTTGCAATGCAACTTGCCATAGGTAGTTCAATTAACAACTGGATCTCCTTATATAGGCAAAGATGGCCTTTTTGGTTCTTTTTTGTAGGCGAACTTCAGAGGTCTATAAGGGCACTGAACCAATCCCAAGAGCTTGGGGGTGGGACAATTCTTCATGAAGATACAAGACAATCGTGCAAACGTGTCTGCTGTAGCAGCCGTTTGAAGCAAGTGAACAGTGTGTGGAATAAGGGCCAGGCCAGATAGATCCCAATTTTCAAAATAAGGAAGACGATGTAAAGTTCCAATTAAGCCTTTTTCATGACAATGAGGGGACTTTTTCATGATATTTTCTTATTTTCTATACTTATACTCCAGAGGAACAAACAAGAACTTTACGGGTGCAATAAACTGCTGGAGTCCATCTTTAAGGAAGTAGTTCTGAGATGGACTTGAAGCCCCACTGAGTGGCACTGAAGTGGGTCTGTACCTTGGTTCTGGTAATGTGGTCCTCCATTAAGTTGGTTCTGGCTCTGGGCCGGGTTGGGATTCGGATTCTGGGGAAGGTTCGGCTGGCCAGTCACCGATGGGGGGCGGCGGTAGGGAAGAGACCCGCCCACATTAGGTGTGGTCTGCCGTGTCATTGGTCGGTTCATGCTGTAGAACTGAGGGCCGTTACCTTGGAGATGAACAGCAGAGGGATGACAGTGAGAGGAAGTACAGGCATGGCATTGAAATCATACAACCTAGACACACAAAGCCAGAGGAATATCATAATAAAAGTAACAAATAACCCTTTATTTTTACACTTTTGTAATACACGTAACATAATATTACAATAGCCACGCTTACATGGACAGTTTTTTTGTCATTCCAATTAAACTATTCCTATTGAAAAATGTCTGTTTACACGGGGTACGTTCTATTCCGATCAGGTGCTCTCAAGTGCTTTAGAATCTTTGATCGGAATAACCGTTGTTGCCTACTTTTCGTTGAGAAGATACAGCAGGTAATCCGACTATACACAGAGGCGGACAGAGTACACAGCTTCATTACTTGAGTAAAAGTACAGATACCCTTTGTTCAATTTTAAAACTACAACAGTCAAATGTCTACTTAAGTAAAAGTACTGAAGTACTTGTTTTTAAAAGTACTTGAGTATCAAGAGTACAAGAGTAGCCTACATTTTCTAAATGTTGCATTACTACTGCCACAGTGCTTACATTTACAGAAACAACCTACATGGAGTTATGAAAAATGTTAATGTTAATACCTTGGAGAATGTAAAAGGAATTGAAAGTAAAATCAAGTCATTTTCATCTTTTTACCATGTTGCCAGGGATGGGCAGTATTTCTAATACATGTATTTAAAATACGTATTTCAAATACAAAATACTATTTTGTAATTGAAACACTTGAAGCTAAAACTATCATTAACTTGTTCAGAAAATTGAAATAGTCTGGCGAAGTGTGGCAACAGGTTGGCACATTCCCGGGATGGACCTGCTGCATCTTCATCCATTGTTTCGTCCATGGTTTCATCTCTTATCTAAATCTGACCATGGAGTTGACTTTGTCGGAAAGCTGAAGGTGATTGCTGATAGGCTGTCCCAATCAGTGGCGCCTGCACAAGCCAATCATATTTGAGAGGGAAACAACAAATTGAGGGTTTTCCGAGATTTTTCTTTTTTCCTTTTTTTTTAACGGGTAACGGGTACTCACGGTTATGGATAGAAATGTAGTGGACTAAAGAGTACAATATTTGCCTCTCAAATGTACTTGAGTAAAGTCATGAGTACTCCCCAAAAATGATACTCGAGTAAAGTACAGATCCCTCAAAATTGTACTCAAGTAAATGTACTCCGTTCCTGTCCGGCTCTGACTATACATGGCTGTTCAATCGGAATAGGAACAGAATACACCACCTCTTTCATTCCGATTAAAATTCTGATGGGATCAGGCATTTTTATTTCGATTGAGGTGTTTATATGAGAATTTTTATTCCGAGCCGTTATCCCGTTTCTAATCAGATTAAAGGTGTCCATGTAAACATGGCTAATGTGTATTGTAATACATGCGTTACAACATGTGGAGATATTACCGTTTTTATCTAGATGTTTATGAAAACTGGCATGTTCTGTGCATTTGAAACACTTTAAAACAACACTCCTCAAACAATGTCTCTTAGAAGATTCAATGTGGGTTCACATACTAAACAGCACTTGGGCATGTTTAGGGAGTTAAAAGTTTAAAGTTAGCTTTGTGTGCACTGGCTTTTGCTACAGAAGTCATCTCCAGACACTGTGCTAAGTGCCCAATGTAAAAAGCAACACGTACGTGTACGTGTGTACGTGTGTGTGTGTGTGTGTGTGTGTGTGTGTAGATGCGTGCAAACGCTGAGTTCACGTCATCTGATTTACTGATTAGCTGATCTGCCGGGTTCGTCCAGGACACTTATCTGTATAGATCAGTTCATCAGTTCATCGTCAGCATGAAACAAAAGGGCTATGTATGTATGTGGTTGACTAGGGAGCAGAGGACTTCAAATTGTGAATGTTTCACTGAATAATTCACTGAGAGGAAGTCCAAATTCCCTGGTAGTCTCAAACAGTGTTACAAAAATGGTGCCATGCTCAATGTGCCACTTTAAGCCGGGTCAGATATTTGGTGAGAAAGCAGCAAGCATTAACAGCTGAAAGTACAAATACTATGAACTAAATAAATAATGCCAACAAGCTTAAGCACACAACGAGGTACAGTAAATGGAAGACAGACTTCTTCCAACTAATTCCAGTATTAGTTGGGAAAAAAAGGCAAACTGTGATATGAGATGATGTATGTTCTTGTAGGGTTTTGCAATATGGGGATATAATTTTTACGAGAACTAAATGTTCTTATGACAAGGAGAAGGACCCTGACCAGGGCTGAGGGAATGAGAGCCGAGGGAAAAGAGGCACCAGACAAACAAAACAAAACAAAACAAAACAAAACAAAACAAAACAAAACACACACACACAAACAAACAAAACAAACACACACAGTCGAGAGATGAGGGACAGTCATGCAGGAAGGGCAATGGACATAGAGGAGGGGAAATAAGACAGTGAAAGAGGGAGTATGAGTGTAACACCACAAGCATGATGGATGAGAGAGTGAGAAAGAAACACACACACACACACACACACAACGAAAGAGATATACTCAGACAGAAAGAGAGAGAGAAGAGTGCAAGAATGAAACCAGGATGGATGAGTGGCTGGGTTGAAGGTGGTGGTGGAGGTGGTGGTGGTGGGTGAAGAAGGGATGATGTTTGGTTCGGGGAGGTAAGATGGGGTGGGTTGCGGTACCGGTGTGGGGGGACTCACCTTGTGCGGGGGTGCTAAGGGCAGCAGAGCTGGTGGCCGTGAGAGCTGAGGGGGGCAGCTGAGGGGGAGGGGGGATTTCAGGGGGTGGGCCCTCTGCGGGCAGGGAAGGGGTGGGCTCAGGAGTGGGGGGGGGGGGCAGGGGGTGCAGGTGCAGGTGCCGGGGCGGGAGCAGGGGTGGAGGAGGCAGAGGAGGAAGAGGAAGAGGAAGGAGGCTTTGGAGGGTTAGGAGGAGCAGGAGCGGTACCTGCATTGAGTAGCCAACCAACAGAGAAAGAGAAAACACAGTAGAGGAGAAAAGAAACAGAAAAATGAGAGAGAGAGAGAGAGAGAGAGAGAGAGAGAGAGAGAGAGAGAGAGAGAGAGAGAGAGAGAGAGAGAGAGAGAGAAGGAAAGAGCAAGAGAAAGAAAGAGAGCGAGGGAAGAGGGGAGAGAGAGAGAGAGAGAGAGAGAGAGAGAGAGCGAGAGAGCGAGAGCCGAGAGCGAGAGAGAGAGAGAGAGAGAGAGAGAGAGAGCGAGAGAGAGAGAGAGAGAGAAGGAAAGAGCAAGAGAAAGAAAGAGAGCGAGGGAAGAGGGGAGAGAGAGAGAGAGAGAGAGAGAGCGAGAGAGCGAGAGCGAGAGCGAGAGCGAGAGCGAGAGAGAGAGAGAGAGAGAGAGAGAGAGGGGAAAGTGTGATAAAGAGGGACAAAGAGAGAGATAAACCACACAGAAGATAAAGAGCAAGATCAGAGGAAAGAGAAGCAGAAAGAGATTAAGAGACATTGTTACATGTCCGACCATCTAGGTCATCCTACTGCTAAAGGTCAAGCAACAGGGTTAACAGATGGAGAAACATAGGGTAGGGTCAGAGGTGAAAGGTCACATTAGGCTTTTTACGAGATCTGGATGGCATACTCAGATCAGGCTGAAGAGGGGGTTAGGGTGTGGGTTAGTGGCCCTAGAGCTGGGTGTTTCTGTGCAGGGACGTAGTGCCGGCAGGTGGAGACCTTACCTGGGAAGGCTGTGGGAGGGGCTGGGGTTGGCACGGCGATGGGCACGCCCACGCTTCCGCTGCCACTGTTCTCCCGGCTGCTGCTGCGACTGCTGGGGTGGCTGCCGCCGCTGCTGCCACTGCTAATACACACTCAGGTTTAGCACAGGCTGAAGGCACGCACACACGCGCACGACACACAAACACCTGCACACACACACACACACACACACACTCTGCACCCACATACCCACACCATTTGATAAACACACAAACATCATCCCATTAACTGCAAAAAACCCATGTCACACAGAACAGAATTCACTCAGTTTTCAGTGTAAGCCTGTAACAGGTCCTTCAGAGATTTTTCCCCTTAGAATGGATCATAATGAAAGAGCGACCTCGCAAGATCGCTAGATGCAAATGAAGCAGCTGGAAGTGCAGGAGAATAAAAGAAAAGAAGAAAGAAAAAAAAAAACGCTAAGTTACTAAGGCACTAGAGCACCAGAGAAAGAGCGAGAGCGCAAGAGAATAGGAAAGCAAGAGAAAGAAAGAAAAAAAGAGAGAAAGAGAGGGGGAGAACAGAGAGAAAGTGAAAAAGAAAAAGATGGTGAGTGACTGTTCCTTCTGCTAACAGAGAGGACAAGGACAGAGAGGACAAGGACAGACAGCACATAGACAGACACACTTAGACAGAATCCAGAAGAGGAAAGAGAAAGAGATGGAACAAGGGATGGGGAAAGAAGAATGGGTAGAGGGGGGGGGGGCCAAGCCTCCAAGCCACTGCTAACCAACAGGCGTCAGAGTTGAATGCACCCAGGGTGGGTATATAGTGTGTGTGTGTGTGTGTGTGTGTGTGTGTGTGACTTGATTTACACATAGGGAACTCTAAATATTTGATTAATAGTTGTCTTGGGGTTCACGTGTTGTTACAAGCTGGGCAGCTCTGAAATGTTGATATTGATTTCGGTCAACCATTTCTTGCCTTATTTGCCTACGTACTTTGTATCGTGGTCTTATTTGAAGGTCCAATGCTGTCAATTAGGCCACATTTCTCTGCAGACCTGTCCAGTATAGTCTACATGTGTTTATGTGTGTGTAGTACATGTGTCATTCTGTCTATTCCGATGAATAAGCAAAACTTTGTGTACCTCTTTCCGTGCGTATGTTTGTATGTGTGTCCTATACATGTCTGGAGAGCTGTGTTTGAATGCACACCTATGTATATGTTTCTTCTGGCATGATGTATGTGTGAGGGGGTACCTGTATGTGTGAGGGGGTACCTGTATGTGTGTGTGCGCGTGTGCAAGTCTGTCTGTCTGTCTCTGTGTGTGTGTGTGTGTGTGTGTGTGTGTGTGTGTGTGTGTAAGAGGGTGTGTGTGAGGGGGTACCTGTAAGTGCGGGTCCTCTGATTAACAGATGCGGTGCGTGCCGGGCTCTGCAGGGCCGGGGCAGTGTTTCGTGTCGGGCTCGGCACGTAGTCGTTAGGGATAACGGGAGGACGCACCGGCTCGAGCGTCCGGTAGGGGGAGTGTCGCCTGCCGAGGGGGGTCGGGGGTAAGAAAGGGGACGGGGGGTTGGGGGTAGGAGGAGGAAAGGATGGGATTGGGGTTGAAATCTCAAACACCAGCTTTGTCTGGGACCCAGTTCCCTTGCAGCGGCCCAACAGCAAACTGGTCCCTCTTTTCTAATCAGTGGTCAGTTCAAAACACCACACTGTGATTTGCAGTGCGTGATAAAAATAAAAATAAATAAATAAATAAATAAATAAATAAATAAATAAAAAAAGGCTTTGTTTGATGTTTAGCTACTTCAGCTATTGGTCAGAGAATTAGTTCAGGCTGCCTGTGGATGATGTAAATGGTTATTATGATGCTGGCTAATTCACTCGTCTGCAAAAGTAACAGTGCAAATTCTGAGCTCTACTAGGTGTCAGTTCAATGGCTGAATGTCATAGTGGGAGTTATAATGGCGCTGTGGAGCTCTAGGTGTACAAGGGAGGGGCGGGGGGTCCATTAGAAAGCCATTCACGATTTCTGTTGCACTGTGGTGATGAATGACAGCTGTGTTGCTAGGGCAATGATGAGGGGAAGGGTTGTGAGGGGGTACACGAAATCAACACTGACACACCTGAGGCAAACACACACACACACACAAACACCACAAGTAACACAACAGAACACAAAGGCCCTGAACAGACAAACATTTCACACTCGAGTGCCCACAATGCTGGAATTGGAGAGCAGAGTGTGATTTGTCAATGCCAGAGTTCTAGCCTTAGAAAGCAGAGCAGCCACACACACACATAACTGTAATGGCCAAACCCATCAAGTACCAAAGAAATATGCTAGGTCATAAAAGATTCCAATATTGCAACACTGTGGTCTCGCGTCTAAACACACACACACACCCACACACAAATAATGAGGAAGTAAGCCTTCTGTCTTTTGCTGTGGAGATGGGCATGAATAAAACATGGATGTTTTGAAGCACTGTAAAAACATATGCATATCTCCTGAGTGAGACCTTTCTTCCTCTACACACAGAGGGAGAGAGGTCATCTGAAGGTCAGTGTTTGTCCTCTCCCCACTGATCAAACTCAGGTCAGGACAGGGCAATTCTAACAAGCTTCATTTTAAGGGGGAAAAAACTATTACATCTGAATTAGGCCTCAATGTTACAACAGTACAAACCTAATACATTTACAAAATGCTAAATTGTTTTTCCCTAAGTATCAGGTCCAAATTAGTTTCTTAGAAGGATGCAAAACCTGTTGAAAACCTCCTGGACAGATTTCGCACACGCGCACACACACGTACACGCGCACACACACGCACACGCACACGCACACGCACACGCGTACGATCCTCCAGCCCACATACCCAAGAGTGCCCTTCCCTGGTCCAGGGGGGCTTGGGGGCTTCTGGGTCGGTGCTGCAGTGCGCGGGATCGTCCCGCCTGCCTTCATGTTCTGTGCATTGACCTGTAATATGGACGAGGGGTTCAAAAGTTAAAGGTCAACAGGTCATACCTCCTACATAACACCACACTTTTACTCATGGAAAACAAAAACTGTTCCAGCTCTGGCACTTTTTAAAACTAGATCTATACAGAGATCTATCTATTACTGTCTGATGGAAGAGGAGATGAAATATTGTCCTTTAAGGCACTTTGGTGGATGAAAGGACAAACAAAAACAACACGACTACACACCAAGCCAAGGAGAGGAAGGGGGCCTTGGAACAAGTCCTTACCTTAAACCTTAGCAACCACTAAGACCATACAAGAGCCAAGTAAGAGACAGGGATAAAGAGAGAAGAGAATCATTCTGTTAGTACGGCAAATGGCACTTTGGCAAAGTATTTCAGTGTGTTACTCTTAGAAAGAGAAAGAGGAGAGAGGGGGAAAGAGGAGAGGGAGAGAGGGAAGGAGAGAGAGGGAGGGAGAGAGAGGGAGGGAGAGAGAGAGAGGGCGCACAGGCAAACAGGTCACTAGAAAGGTGCAAACTACTAGCAAAGCATAGCCTACATTTACACAGTATATTGGGGAGTTTTGATAGAGAAGAAATTAAAAATCTATAGGCTTAATTCATCTCAATCTTGGAGCTGCTATTTTAGAGATATTCATATGGAGTTTTTCTTTCAATTCCTAGCCCTCAATATTAACATTATTAAAGAAAGAGAGTGACATCTTTATTGTATGTCTTGACAATACGATACTTTAATCCTACAAAATCTCTGGTTACTGCAAAGCTGAGCAAAAGAACTCGGTGCTCTTTAGGTCAATCAATTAGGTACAGTCCTTCAAGAAAAGGGCCTAGACAGTGCATCAAAAGAAAACTAAATACAGCCATTAGATTTATTGCATAGGTACTACTGACACAGTGCATTGAGGACAGGCACATGCAAAGGTTTTAGGGTCTCCGAGCTGCTGTCTGACTGACACCCTCCACATGCTAAGTGTCCTCCCGCACTCCCATGGCCTACCTTCACGCCATGGCCCACGTCATCCAGCACACCATAGTCAATGGGCTTGCGGATGTAGCGTACGGGCCTCTCGGGATTGGCCGGTGCAATGATCTTGTGTGTGCGGGAGGTGTTTTTGTTTGTCGTGAGGATGCCGATCTCCCGACGGGCCACCTTCTCCTTGTGGATGTCCACAGTCTAGGGGGGAAAAAGGGACATATGAGGTGTAGGCTAAACACACAAACTCTCGGCAGGCTTAAAGGAGAACTTTTTCAACCTGGGCTGTATTTTTTTTTAATCTTTTTGGATCCACATCTTTAGTAGGGACAAAAACAAAATTGGTTCAGTGTTGAGAATGCTGTCACTAGCCACAGACGACTATACAATGGAATCCTATGGAATGGTGCAAGCATGCACATTAAAGTCTAATGTGCCTGTGTATGTATATGTCTGTAGTCATGTATGTATGTATGTATGCATGTATGTGTGTATGTATGTGAGTACCTCTGAGATGTGGATGATGGAGACCTCCATTGTGCTATGTTTGTGTGTGGTATTGACAGATTATATTGAGCCATGTGTGTGCGCGTGTTTGTGTGTAACCTGTGAGATGTGGTTGATGGAGGACTCCATGCGGCGCAGCTGGGACGCCTGGATGTCGAGCATCTGGAGCACATTGTTGGCGAGTGTGTTGATCAGGTAGGCGACGCTCGCCAAGGACTGGGTGGTGTAGCTCTTGGTCTCCTCCAAAGCCCTGTGTTTATCAGGGGACTAGAGAGAGAGAGAGAGAGAGAGAGAGAGAGAGAGAGAGAGAGAGAGAGATGAAAAAGAGGGAAATGGGACAGGGGAAGGGAAAGAGAAGGAGTTATGGGTTGACTAACTGAGGCTGCGTGCAGATGCAGAGATAACAACGGGATGACACATATACACCCTACCTCAACACCCGCCACCCCCTCAAAAAAAAATCATTTCCTGAGGAGCATGGGAGCGGATCAGGACACTGAGACTGAGTCTCCTGCAAGCCCAATGACAGCGCAGCACAACACCTCCCAGGCACGCGCCATTGGCTGCCCACAACCATCAATCACCACCTGTCATGGTTGCCGTGGCAACGCCATCACATCGGAGAGAGCCGTAAAATAAATGTGGTACGTGTGAGTGAGTGTGAAGACATTCACAGGGCAGTTTGGGGGGGATGGGGGATAAAAGCCTTGCAAAAGCCAACACACACAATCCACTCGAAGGAACATGAAGAGACAAATAAAACACTCAACTTTGGTTATGTAACCGACAGGTTTTTACATAAAATTAAACCAAAACATTGCCCAGTGTATAAGGGTTTACATACACACACACACAGTTTTGTTGTGACACTATGCCCCTGGCAGGTCCTAGAGGAGGGGTTGGAGTCACATTTATAAAATTCCAGCTGACACATTAGATGACACAAAGATGTCACATTAGTCCCATCAGAGGCTTTTGGCTTCAGGTCTGAGGGTTCTTCAGACCATTCTCAGTCTGCACACACGCACGCATGCACTTGTACGCATGCACGCACGCACACGCACGAGTATTAAGTATGCACGACTTGCTTCTTGCATCACTTTAAGGACACATCATCCCACATGCTAACCAGATTCAACCCAGAGAGATAAACAAAAACAAATTCAAAATATGAAGCAGTACATGTCCATACTGTTGGTAATCAGCTAGGAAACTGCATACGTTACCCCACAGGTACCCTCCAACAACATGCAAGCCAATGCCTGAATCAAGAAACACCACATTCATTGCGCGGCTATGGCCTACTCAACAATCTTGCCATTTCCAAGACTCTGCTGAATGAAGTTTATGACACTTCTCTCCAAGTATGTGGTTTCAGTGGTATGTGTTCACGCACACACACGCACCCCGCCAAACATTCAGCATTCTCTGAATGTAGCCCGTCAACACTTCTGTTTCTGCAGTCAGCGTTGTGAGTGCTTGAACCAGGTCAGGGTCCCATAGAGGGAGAGCATGGCACAGCACGCTCAAGCGGAGCATGTCCCATTCAGGGAACCAGGGCACAGCTCTCCACTGTCAGCCCAAAAACACACAACAACACCGTACAGCCAGACAGACAGTCAATGCACTGGCAGCCATAACAACAGACCGGCAACGCCACAGAGACCACATCACCTGTCCAACGCAAGACAGATGCTTAGACAGAAACACAATCTAAAGTCGGAAGAGAGAAGAAAACCTTCAGTTTGTTTCAAATTAAGTTGTGCTTAAGTTAACTTGGTATCCTACCAACAACCTGACATAATGAAAACTATGACTAACATAGTTTTCAACCAGTCGATTCTGCTAGAACAGACACCCACATTCAGCCATCAACCATGTTTGATTATACATGCCGTTTGTAATTATACCTGAATAATGGTCACTCTGTCAGTACTGATCTGTATAGTAGGCTGTGTGCTTTTCAATATGCTAAATTCACTCCATAACTCATACATTCCAACAAAGGACAGATACTGCCTGTGGTACAACATCAAAAGGGAAAACAGAGTGGTTCCTTTCAGAGAGCGAGTCTATGTCCCTGCTAATGATGAGCTTAATGTTGTTCTCCCACCTACTCACACAACCCACCCAAGTGAAACGAAGCAGCAGCGGAGAACCGCTCTTCCACTCCGCAAGAGAAAATCAAGCAGCGGACACACGCAGAAGGGTGTGACCTCTAAAAATAATCCAACCAACATACACCTGGTGGAAAAACGGGGCCAAGGACAATTAACAATAGCTACGGAATTCCACAGTGATCACGTTTACAAAAAAAATCCACTTCAAAAATGTCCAGGTGCTGCTAGATCGCGTCATCTTTACCTCGCGCTCCATCTGAGCCAGAGGGGATGAGCGACATTTAGCGGCTGTGATTTGTTGCCCAATGACCTACAAGTGCCGGGCTTAGTAAAGCTGTCGTGTAGCTAGAGCCTTCGAACAAGCCCTTGGGGTTACAATACCACAAACCAGTTTAATGGCTCTAGCTACACGTCTGGGGCTCTCTACCCCAGAGGAAACAGTGCCCTCAACGTTTGATGACCATTGGACGCATTGAGTTCAACATGTAGCAAATCTGCGGCACATCTAATGTTGACATCAAGGAGTGTAGTGTAGAATACAGGTAATTGCTATTTAACAAATTTGAGTTAAGCCCAGCAAAATAGAAACAAAGCTTCCCACGACACCAAACTAAATATAAATCTGATGGATATCCCTCGCAGCGTTCGTGTGTTTGTTTGTTTTTCTGCGGGCCGTAATCTCAATAACTGCAGCAAAATAACTGCTTATCTGACTTGAGCAAGCTCAGCCTGTAACGCCAAACGGCTATGATCACCGATGTCACAAATAGTTTTTTGTATCTACAATTAACGTTCAAGTAACATTGGCTTACTGGATAGACGAGCGAATGATTGGTGATATCGTTAGTAATGTTATCTACGACCATCACACCATCAGAAACACCAATTACTTGCACGTTTACCACACACACTAACAACCAGTTATATGTCCTGCACCAGTCGCAACTGAAATGTTTACGTTTATCAGACAAATCTATCGGAACATTCATCTACTTTACGGACAAGATTTGTTGCTGTTCTTCCTAGCCACTTGGTGAATGGTGACTGTGCTTGCCTAACACGGTGAACTTTTCTCGCCATATCGTAAACGTTACAGTTTGTTGTCTAATAATCTAATCAAGGCAGACTATTTGATTGCAATGTTTATTATAAAACTTATGAGGTGGACAATGACAACTAACGCTATCTTAAAACTGGGAACTGGCATACTGGGAACTGCTTCCATTGCATTCATTGCCAGCTAGCAACTGTTCTGGCTAGCGAACTAGCTAGCCATTAGATTACCATTATCATGTGTTTCCTAGCTTGTCAGCTAGCAAGCTACCTAACCATAACGTTACACCAATGACTGCCAACCATTAGCTTCTACCCAAGATGGCTACCCCGCTAAACATCGTTAAGTTACTCGTGCTTACGTCCAGCACTGTATCTAAATGAGATCATTAACGCGTCTTCTATGATATACTGCTAAGATGATACCCATGAGGTTAACGTTGGATACATCTGTTGAGGGCAATGGGCAGTAGTCAATAGCAAAGGACACCAATGAGCAAAACGTTAGCCAGCTAGCTAGGTAACTTAGCAAGCTAATGAAGGCTGGACGTCTTTCCGTTCACAGCCATGCCTTTCAGCACTGCGCGTACATTTAGGATCACAAATCTTATCCATACCTGTATATAATTGCTCTCACAGTATTCTGCGACTCTTTCTAGATTGGCATAACTGTCAAGTAAAGCGCCTCGTCCAGCCGGAATCTCCTCTTCCAATAGCATTTGAAGCTCCGCCATCTTCACATCTTACCAGCTAGATGTTAGCTTGACTGACTGAAGCCAGAAAACCCGAAACATTTTTCAATATGGCAGACTCTTCAAAACAAAAGTCCTCTCGACTCTATCCTTTTCCAAAAACAACACTGACATCATTTTACCTTGATGTCATTTACCAGGTCTGTCATTGGCTATTGAAACACACTCATCTCTCATATCTTTGCCAAATACAATCAGAAAATACAGAAAGAACACAGGAACACTAGGCTACAGTAGCCTATGCCTAAATCATTACACTTACCACCCCCACCCCCCATTTTGAGTGTTTGCTCGAAATTGCACACTGCCTACTAACATACTTTGACTTATATTCAAGTGCTTGACCTCTTTTGAAAGCAGAAGCCTAGTAGATTATTTTGGTACCAATCAGGGACACATTCAGAGACAGTGCCCCGAGATCTCGGGGAGCAGCCCAGGACAACCAGGGCTGGTTGTCAAGGACCCTAGGCTACTGGATGGATGCCCAGAAGTTGAGGTGAAAGTCCAGGGGCGCTTCATCCCATGTGTTCTGGACAATAGGTTCACAGTTAACTCCTTTAGTCATTCATTCTTTAAATATCCCATGCCATTAACTCATTGAGTGCCTTTTCCTTCCCATGCGTTGAGTGGCAAAAACGTAATATTACGTTTTTAGCTCTTTTTTTTTAAATTACGAAACTAGACACTCTAACACACCTTATATGTGATTTTGGGAACTCTGTGATTAATAGAAATGAAATATATGACGATCGTGAAACTCATGAAAACGCACAATCTGGACATTTTATCTGGACATTTTATGGTTGCCGCTTTGGGTCGAATCAGTGACGCGTGCACGTCAGGTCAAAACCAGGCCATTTTCGTGGGTCTATCAAGGTGGCAGTCTCGCCAGGTCTCGCTGATCACTTCCCGGAAAGTTTCCACAAGTAAGTAACAGGCAGCACTTCATATTTCATGAAAGACGTTATATCTCCATTTCTAAAAAAAAAACAGCAATTTTGCACCCACCGAGAGCTTAAAGTCTCACCTTTTAAACGAGCCATTGTATGTGTTCATAGCTATAACACAGAATATGCTGTGGCTGTACAAAAATCATCAACAATGGTCAAGATTGCTGGCACTCTAGGACAAAGCTCCCGAAAACAGCTTGGCATTCAATGAGTTATCCCACTTTTCCAGTTGTTTTTGAAAAAACATAGGTCAAAATGAGTTTGTGACCTGTGGTAAGTTTGAAATCTATGGATGCAGTGGCCACCACCAGTGCGCATTATAGCCTGAGGCCCCCAGCTCTCCACCCTAGTGCAACCAGAGAATGTCTAATAAGGGGAGAACTGCCACTCTCGAAAAACTTCCAGTTTCTGAACTGGTTGCCGTTCCTTCTGTGGTTCCACATGAGGGCGCTCGTCCACGAGTGCAGAATGAATGGAGGTCTATGGAGCCTTAGGCTACCCTCAAAATCCACTTTTCTCGGGATATAATTGTTTCCCAAGTAATTTGAATATTGTATTCGAAAGGGGAATATACAAAGAAAATACACTTGGCTGAGTATTGTATTTTTTAAAGTCACTTAATTGTTCTAAAAAGCCTTTCAAACGTGTCAATGACGTCATTCATTAGCACAATGCTATCGTGTTATGGGCAACAACGACCCAACCTGTAAGAAATCAAAAGGACAAGCACTCGTTCTTTCAACTTTTGACCTATAACCTATGTTGAAGTTACACAAACTACAATCAAATCTGAGATGTCATAGACCAGTGGTTCTCAAACTTTCTTTCACTCCCCACTTTGATCAAGGGGGCATTCTGGAGTCCCACCTGCCCTCATCGCTCTAAGAAAGTGGTAGGTCAAGCTTAAAATTGTCAAATTTATTGAAATAATGACAAGTTCTAAATATATCCTCTTCAACAGAGTTAAAATCAGCTGGTGCTGCAGATATAATAATAAACTAGATGTACCGCAGAGCGGTACAAAATATGACCGCCGCCCAGTCCAGCACATTTTTTCCACAATAATAAATCCCGCTGAAAGGCCTATATATGATTCTAACTGTCTCACTAAATTGCTTTATTCACACTCAATTCTCACTGGTATCTGCTAGACAACAAGTACCAAAACATGTTTAGTTCATAGATTTCACATGTAAAATTCATTTTATACAACCCCACCTCCATCTTGCCTGTTCATAATTCTGAGAATTTTTTTAATTGTGTGCATGTGTGCATGTACATGTTTACATTACTGACAAGTAACTGTTAAAAACAGCACTCACTGATGCACTTATTCTTACTGTACTCTAATGTTTTTAAATTGTCCTAAAATTGTTGAGAACTGCTCTAAAACTTAAACTGTTTACTATGTTGTTAGTCGCTTTGGCTAAAAAGCGTCAGCCAAATGTAATGTAATGTAATGTTTATGTTATGTGTGTGTGTGTGTGTGTGTGTGTGTGTGCTTGTGTGTGTGCCTGCGTATGTGCCTGTGCATGCATGCGTACATATGTCTACTGTGTGAGTATGTGTCATACGTATGATTACTGTGAATGTATGTGTGTGTGTGTGTATCTGTTTGTGCACATGTGTGCACATGAAATGGGTTAACATGACCCCTGGAGGCAAACATACGGAAAAAAATGGTCATCCTAGGCCCTACAGTTCTCAAGATATTCACAGAGAACTGTGTCTGCCCTTGGCGTGCATACAGAGGGTGTCATAATGATCCTACACTTCCAATTTCGTGCAGTTTTGACTATGTTAGGTCACAGATACCTGCGATTACAACACCTCATTTTTACTTTTTTGTGTTTAACTAGGTGGCGCTATACATGAAATGAGTGGTTATGGAATGGGTTGACATGGCCCCTTGTTATAAGTTATAAAAATATTTATTCAAACTCAGACTCATTGGCCTTGGCTCATTTTCTGTGAAGAACATAAAAAAAATAACTTAGCCTATTTCCAATGACTGCACACAGCTTCCTGATCAAGTGATTTTAAAGGTCCCATGACATGCTACTTTTTGGATGCTTTTATATAGGCCTTAGTGGTCCCCTAAAACTGTATCTGAAGTCTCTTTCCCAAAATTCAGCCATGGTGCAGAATTACAACCACAACCAGTCCCACAATGAGCTTTTCTTAGGACGTACCATTTCTGTGTCTGTAGCGTTAAATGCTAATGAGGAGGAGAGAGGCGGGGCAAGGTGGAGGGTGGGGGTGTGGCCATGACCAGCTTGCGGCCACAGTACCATGCACTAATATTTACAGTGGATAGCCTACAGTAGGCTATATTGCAATGGCTTTATCGCAAGCTTTCCAGTTTGACCCAGAATCTGATACGGATGGAGCAGTACCTGAAGTTGAAACTCAGTGGCTACAGTAGGACGTCTTTGAATGGTTTGTTTAAAATATTGTTTTTGGATACGGTACTTTAGTTGGTTTGTTTATGCATGCTGTTACAGTTATTATCGTGTAGCTAATGCTAGCCTACATTGTTGGCTTTTTATGTTGCTCTGATTTGCTATCGTTCTAAAGCTGAATTAGCATCTATATCAGTAACACCTCCATTTATCACCCATTTCATCCAAAAGTTCTAAAACAACGATGTTTTTTAATACTTCAAAATAAAATTTGATAAATTAACCTTACATTTGTCAGTAGCCATAGGTGTGTAGATTTGAACAAAATCTGGTTTGGTTTTTACCGGGGCTTTTACTGCCTGAAATATCCGATTTTGTTTACTGCGCTCGGAGGTTAGTGCTGGCCTGGTGGGTCATCTACTCCCACCCTTTCAACGGCACATGAACGGTTAGACCAGAGCCCGTTAGACAGAATTCTCGTTGCTACCTCAGAATTCCACTGGAGCTCCAACCGAATTTGTACACGCAGTCTTACAAGACTGTTTATAATTCTTTGAGTCACGGTAAAATGTAATTTTTGGTACATAGCTAATTTAGATACACTTATGGTGTGGGTGCTTGCGTTTCTTTAGGAATCCGCCGTCTTGGCTTGTATAGAAATGAATAGTAAGTGACACATACACGTAAGAGGACGGAAACACAGGGCTGATGGTAATAGGGGGCGATCCGATAATCGCTGTAGTTTAGAGAAGACTACTCTGGATCATTTTTTAATGACAAAGTTCTCCATGTCCACGCATATGAAGTCATGTTACACATAACCCATGTCAGTGGTGTAGTCTACGTGATATGCGGGACTACACAATATACCCACTTAAAAAGCATCACCATCACAGTATAGCCACTACAGCTAACTACTACATCACAGTATATCCACTACAGCTAACTAGACTACACCACTGACCCATATTTTATATATATATATATATATATATATATATATATATATATCAGCTATAGACACTAACCAGAGCCACTATATTAATCAGACCTCTATTGACCTGACCTGCCATTATTACATCTACCTATATTTTTTGGTTAGGTGCCATTGTGGAAAATGTGCTACCATCTACCATGGCCACAGAAGCTGAGAATGCTTGGAGATACCTCAGGTAGCATTTTCACCACTAAATTGGAAATTACTTTGTCTCATTTGACAACTAATTGTGCTTAAAAATGACACTTAACATTTCTAATTCTAGACTACAGGAGGTCGTAGAACAGCTCACATGTATGGTTGACTATCCTGGATTACTTTTGAGGCTATTCACCTTTTGAACTTGAATATGCTCCCAGCCCCCTCCTGCTCCATCTCCTGGGACTAACCCCCCCCCCCACTCCTGTCTGTCCTGTTCTTTCTTTTGTCCTGTCTTATATGTTGTGTTATGTCTTATGTCACTATGCCTGCATAGGGAAAATTGAAAAGGGATAATTGAAGGGATAAATAAAGTTTTTTTAATTGAATTGAATTGGATTGGAGCGGAGCCTGTTGGCCTCAATGTTCTCTCTGTAGAATGTCGGCCAAATATACAGACCTGACTACTGTCCTCTACATTTGAGAGGAATACATCAGTAAATTGTGCTTTGTTACATAAGTTAATAAAATAATAAATAAAGTCTTGTCTTGAGTCTTGACTGTTTATTCCACCAACAAATCTGCCTAATTTTCATTCAATAGAGTAGACAGTGTCAAGATTTATTTACAGAGGAAATACAAAACAAGCATTGAAGATGATCCATAGGAGCATATGAATATTTGTTTACATACTGTAACAATAACACAAATCAATAATAAATAGTCGCCTAAATATCAGAATCAATTGTTCGGTTGCTACAGGTATCTCTATTCTTCATTTGTGAGCTGGTGCTGGGGGATCCTGGGACGCAGAATCCGGGCCGTTATTCTAGCTTGGGTGATCCTGCGCATCTGCTCAAAGTTTCCTGATGAGGAAGGCCACTACGTAGGGTTTAAAGCTGTTCATCGAGGTCTATACGAGGTCTTTTGGATGGTCTTTCTATAGGTGTCGATGACAGGCACAAAGGGTCTGCATTGGACGTCCCAACACTGAAATCTTTGCAGGAGACAGTTGCCTGGACACCTGCGCCCAAAATGTATTTTACTAGTCTAATGAAACAACACATAATGAAAGTAAAGAGAAACGCCAGAATACGTACTAACTACATCAAAAGTAAATGTAGTGAAGGTGGCAAGTACATACCTTCACTTCTAAAGTGGGGCCGCAGAGTCTTTAAGGATAGCTGTGTGCCTACAGTATGTGTATCCAGTTGTTCTGTTGGTTGGTATGTGCCCAAACACAACAGATGTGCCACGACCACATATCCAGGTTGCTGCGGCACATCAGGAATTTGGGGCTGCAGATAAGCGAAAAAAAGAGCGAACTGGAACCATCACAGGTCACCCAGTTCCTCAACATGACCCTGGACTCCAGGGCAGCATCAATCTCCCGACCTCCCTGACTCCCCTGTCGACCAAAGTTTGGGTGACACGGCGACTTTGTGTGGTCCGGGGTGCCTGGACCGGCAAACAGTTGAAACAACATATCAATGGTCTCGATCTGGTCTCGATCAATGGTCACCTTGTGCTTCTACAATTCCTCCCACGCCTGCAGGACTGCCAAGTACTAGTCAGGACCGACATCACAGTAGCAGCAGCCTATGTCAACTGACAGGAGGGACTGGGCTCTCCCCACTTGGGGCAGCTGGCCCACAAATTATGGACATTAGCCATGAGACAAGGGCCGTTTCTCTAAGAGCCACCTACCTGCAGGGCCCTCTGAACACTGCGGTGGACTTGCTGTCTAGGGGAGGCCCTCAGCCAGGAGAGTGGAGGCTCCATCTGGAGCAGGGTTTCCGTTGTCCGGTAATTGCCGGACATTGGCCAAAAAAAAAAAAATGTCTGAGAAAATTAAATCCCTCCGGTCAAATTGTCAAATTGAAATTGGCTAATAATCCCGTTTCCCTAAAACAATCTGAATTTGAGAATAAGTAGCCAATAGGCTACTAACGCAAGAAAATGTCTTTTGGATATGTTTTAAAGGAACAGGTGCTACCGTTTGAAAGTTAGTAAACAACATGCATATGCTGCATTTCAAATAGGAAGTGCACACTTAAAACGTCTGTTAAACAAACAGTAGCTGACCGGTTTGCCTCCAGGGAGACAGCTCACTGCCCAATGTTCTTCTCCCTGGGGAGGTACAACCCACCACTAGGGACGGATGCTCTGGCTCACCAGTGGCCTCAAGGCCTGCTGTATGCCTTTCCCCCTTTCAGCCTTGTGGAGCTCCCTATTCGGAGACCTGTTGCTGCAGGCACGAGGCACCTTGTTTCACCCCTTCCCACTGGGCCTGAAACTGTGGGCATGGCCCCTGAAAGGGCAGAATTCAGGGCCCTAGGCTTGCCGGAGCCAGTCATCCAAACATTGGAGTTGGCAAGGGCACCTTCTACCCGTGCGGCATATGCCTTCCGTTTGGACAAGTTTACCTCTTGGTGCGAAGTCCATCAGGTGGACCCCCTCGTTTCCACATCACAGCACATCCCACAGTTCCTGCAAGAGCAGCTGGGCCAGGTTAAATCCGCTGCCCCCCTCAGAGGCATGGTATCCGCAATTAAGGCTTCACGAGTAGGGACGCTGCTGTGCCCTCATTTCACAATTCTTGAAGGGCGCCCAGCGACAAACAGTGCGACCTAAGGTACCAATGGTGCCATTGGCACCTTAGGTAAGAGTGCTGGGGGAATTCCAGCATGCCCCATTCGAACTAATCGAGGCAGTCGAGCTGAAGTTGCCATCACTAAAGACTGCTCTATTATACTTCTAGCAGTCTGCTCAACAAGGAGAATTGGGGAGCTGCACAACTTATCTGTCCATCAGCAGGGTATATACAGAAATTCTTCAGTTGAATTTAATACCTTTTAATACCTTCACAATATTTTTTAATACCAACGCGACTTTGAGCTGCAACTGTAGCTGCAACCTTTGGAAATTCAGTGTTGGGGGTAACAAATTATAAAGTAACAGATTACTGTCATTTTGTTACTTAACTTCCTGAGTAAGGAAGTGTAGCAATGCTTACAATTCAAATCAAGTACCTATTATTACAGTTACTGGATACTTGGTTACTATTTTCCTTCAATAAAAACACTGACCTATACACAATTATCTGTTATTTAATCCTAACCCAAGACAAAAAGTTATTTCATTGTTATGTGTAGGAAGAGCACACACCACTTCTCCAGCACTACACTCTCTCAATCAAGACAAAATGACAAATGAAAATCAGAAAAAGTTTAAAAACAGAAATGTTTAATTAAAGGACTTCTGTAAAAAGGCAGAAGTAAAGTGACGAGTAGAGTAATAAGATAATAATTCCTTTTCAAAAGGAGTAACACATTTCATCACAATTTAACAAGGTAATTATAACTTAACTTGAACACTGGAATCAAAAGCTGCCCAACACTGAGAGACAGACAGAGATACAGAGGGACAGACTGAGAGCGAGATAAAGGCTCTGTAAGGTAGGAGTAGAGAGAGAGAGAGTCTACCTTTGAGTAGTTAGCTCGCAATGTTTAACTTGGGCATAAAGTTTGCTGTCTGATGTCCTTCATTGTAGGCGTACTCACGGCGCTGGTAGCCCTAGCATTGGCAGTGGTTTGCGGAAGAGCGGTGGAGGTTTGTGATGATGTAGCCGCTAGCTAGCGCAGGTGCAGTGCACTCCGTTTGCCAACTGCCAAAAAAAAAACTCACAGAAAAAGAAGGGTTCACTGGCCTGTTCTTCTTCTTCAGTGAGTCTTTTTTTTTTGTATCAAGTCAAGGCTGTCCAGCAAGGCCGTAGTCATGATGTCAACATTGGGGGGGATCAAATCTGTGGTGGGGTCTGAGGGCCATGCAAAAAATATTATTAAAAATCACAAACAAGTTGTTACGACGTTTTTTCCAACTTGTGTGCCATCGCCACATTTGATTCCTACGTTTTGCCTGCATGGATGCGCGATCGAGTGCGCATCTAAATAATATGCAAGATGCAACAACCATTTCTAAGATGCCTATAAACAGGGTATTTCCTGGCATTAGTACTAGCATATGAATGCATTATTTATGTTGTAAGACAGAAATGAATGACACAGGCTTGCACAAATTCATCATTTAAAATAAAACTTTTCACTTTCGCTATCATTGCGAATTTGCGAGAATAGGTTACAATATGGAAAATGTTTCAAAGTTCCCTTTGAGTCTGATCGGCTCCAAAAATGTATGGGATTTCCTTAGCCTGTGCTACACCTTTCCAACAAGTTTTGTGAGAATTGTAAGCTTTTGCGATATTGTTGCCAGTCCTACCTCACCGTAGTAGGGTCAGAGAGGGTTAAAGCGGAGCTAGTACAGTAATCAAGGATCTTTGGTAGGGTGCAGGAAATGGAAGCTTTTGAAAACTAGGGTGACCAGATGGGCTCTTTTTCCAGGACATGTCCTCTTTGAGACCTTACAAATCCTCCAGAATTTTGTTATTCTAGAGCCTCAAACGTGTTTACAGCGAAATTGCATTGCATTTTTCTCTGTCGTTCACAAATAAGTTCAAAATAGCCTTTTGAGGCAGTGTTTTCTCTTATGTCCTCTTTTTCACAAACTAAAAAGAGGACACAATCAGGTCACCCTAGAAAAACGGAAAACCACCAGGTCAAACCACTCAGGGGTGTAGGCTACTCTGGAACCATCACTAGGTCACTAATTTGTGCGTTATTTATGTTTGATTACATTTCAGATGGTGGTGGTTGTTGGTTTCCTGTAGAGTTTTTTATCTTTATTTATTTTTCTATGTCCGTATATTGGGGGGGACATTTTGGTCATATTTGAATATTGGGGGGGACACGTCCCCCTCAATGTCTATGGTGACTATGGCCCTGCTGTCCAGATGGGTTGTAGAGGCCATCCGACAGGCCTACACAGAAACAGATGGCCCAACTCTACCAGGGCTCCGTGCTCACTCAACAAAGGGCATGGCAACCTCATGGGCACTATGGCGAGGTGCTTCTCTACAGGATGTCTGCAAAGTGGCCACTTGGTCAATGTCCTCAACCGTTGTGAAATACTATTCAATTAACATAGCAGCTAGCCCATCCTTTGGAGAGCGGGTGCTAGCCGCAACCCAGCCCTGAAAGGGAGCCTTATTTTTGTGTTCTTGTTACTCTTGCCAACACTGAGGCCCAAGGGGCCCAGTTTATCTTTTTTTTTCAACTCATGCAGCCTTGAGTCTGGCAAGTATCTGAGTTTCTTCATCCCTCCGCTACACCCTTGCGTCTTGCGGGGTTGGTAGGCCCAGGTTGGTAGCCTAGAAATCTAGATGCACCCTAGCGGCGGCAGATCAATTTGCTCAGCCTGTACGTCTAGTAGCAAACCATTGGGATTTCTATTGGCTGACGCCATGGACGTCATCCAATCACAGCACTCTATTTTGTTAGAGAGTCTTAAGGCAGGCTTAACAGGATGACGACAGTCCTGCGACGGTGAACAACAAGGAAGGTGGCTATGGCGAACGAAGAGCGGTTGTTTGAATCGGCGTTGGCGTCAACTTTTCTTTAAAAGTTGAGCAACACAATGCACTTAAGTCATTCCTTTCGAAGAAGGATGTATTTGCCATTTTGCTCTGGCCACGTCATCCTGCTCTTTGTTCTGATTGGTCGTAGCGCTGGCCTATTGCATGCCTAGGCAGTTTGAAAGACAATTCTCTGCCCGCCCCTTGGATTAAGCGAGGTTATTGGGTCGATTCCAGACTATACATTTCAATTATATAGGATGGCCCTCCAGGCTACCAGGTTGGGCTTAAAGCAGGGAAAACTTCTGTCTGGCAGTGCCATCAGGCCTGGGGGTTTGTAAATAGTTAATTTATCCATCTATCCATCCATCCATCCATCTATCCATCTGCACTAGGTCCGCACGGCCTCCTCACAGGGTGTCTTAAAGAGGTTCCCCATACATGGAATATGTAATGGGTGGAGAGATAGTCTCAATACGACAGAGAACGTTCGGTTATGGGTGTAATGGCCCTTTCTATTTGTCTCGTAAATCTGCCGCCCGAGTTGGAAAGTGTAAATTACCCAGCTTTCTTGCGGGATTTCACGCAGGCACGCCCCCTTTACCTCTGAGTACTCGAGGGTACCCCAAGGTGGTCATACGGCCTTACGACAAACATGGCTGCGCCCATAGTTGAGATGAGATGACATGTATTTTCTTTGCATTTGTACTGTGTTGGTCATTTTAATGTCGATGCAATGCTCTTACACACTAGATTACATTGCTGCTTCAATCCGGTCACCAATTCATGCATTGCACGGTCTTGCTGTGCGTGCAATACAATGTAACGATTTGTTTTCCAGCCGGTTAGCTAGAGGATACATGTAGCACAAAACAATAACAATGACTAGCCTCCTGCTAATGCCCCTCGTGGCTCGAGAGGAACGCAAACAGCATTTGTTGAAATTGAAATAGGCGAAATTCAGTTACTAAAAAAAGTTTTTTTTTAATTAATTCACATTGACCATACCCAGTAAGGGAGAATGAGGGACGTGTTCTCATGTTCTAGATCAATGTCCAGCACCAACGAGACAGCTGCTGCCCTGGTGGCATCCATGTTCTTCCCAAAAAGACTACAAACCCCAGCGTTCGCGCTAGCAACTCATTCGTACATGGTGTACAGGTGGGCGTACGATGATTTACGAGTCTAATGGAAAGGGCCATATCCTTTGTTCTCTGAGTGAAGAGACCGTTTGGAGGTGTGTGTCGATCAATATGAAGCACTAGTCCCACGCCAGCACAGGTGTTTTATGCAACACTTATCAAGGGCGTAGCCGGTATAACCGGTGTGTCTTAAACAGTATCCACATTGCACAATCCAGTAGGTCGTGGCGTGGGACTAGTGCTTCATATTAATCGGCACACGCCTCCAAACGGTCTCTTCACTCAGAGAACAAAGGTTACACCCGTAACCGAACAATCTATGAAATGATACAATGATATTATATCATTTATTTGTTTATATATTTTATACTTTATATTAGAAGTTCTTACAATTCATCTCATTACAATTACATCAAGCTCTGCAGAAACCTACTAATAACCCATTGATTTGAATCAGGTGTGAAGGGGAAAACATGAGGTTTATTGCCATACACTCTGGAATGTTGATGGCTGACCTGGATACAGGTGTTAATGTGTGCCAGTGGTGTAGAATAATAGACAGCCAGGTGCACATGAGGACACTATTCATATGATTCAACTACTACCATACACTCTGGAATGTTGATGGCTGACCTGGGTACAGGTGCTAATACTGTATAATGAGCGACATCCTGGCGCACTGACTGGAGGATACAATTCATATGATAACTGAAAAATGTAGTCCACAGTATTGAAACAGATCACCTCAGTATTCGAGTTGAGTCTACTGTGATTATGTAGGGTCAAAAACTAAATCTTAACGTTAGTTGACATACTTGTCTTTTAGCTGAGTCAAGGAGAGTTGGTACTGATCCAGACATTATTTTCAGACGTTCAGCATGGCCAGCTCTGTATTGGCCCAAGTTGAGGAAACAGTCGTCAGTGAAATGTTTGGCGCAGACATACAAAACTTTGGGAAGTTGTGTCAGTGCATTTCCAGATAAAATAAAATGAACCCACTGGTTCTTCAGAGGCTCGGATGAAGGAACTAAAAAAAGACTTTTGTAATCATTTGTACATCCAAACACTGAGCAATTGGCATGCTTCGCTCGTTTGCAAGCCATGATGTCTCTTGAGGAAAAACAATATGCAGCCACAGTGGGCGTAACTCATCTTCTCATGAGAGGGCAAAGCAGAAGAAAGGGGAGGTAACATTTCCCCCTATGACCATCTGAGCTTTCACTTTCTCAAAGGCGGGATAGGCATGGCTTGGTTCACTTATCACCATTTCTAGCCACTGGGGGAACTCGTATTAATGTTACAAAAAACCCTCATAAAGTGAAATTGTCATGCCATGGGACCTTTAAGGGAACAGTTATGTGGTAACAAGGTGGAGGAGACCAAGGAGATGGTGGTGGATTTCCGCAGGTCTAAGCCCACTCTGCTACAAGTCTCCATTGATGGGGTCAATGTTGAGGTGGTAAGCACCTAGAAGTATCTGGGTCTCCACCTGGACAATAAACTGGACAGAGCAGGCTGTACTTCCTGAGGAGGCTGCGGTCCTTCAATGTGTGCAGCAAGCTCCTCAGGATGTTCTACCAGTCTGTTGTTGCCAGCGTCCTCTTCTATGCAGTGGTTTGTTGGGGAGGAAGCACAAAGAAGAAGGATGCGGGGTGACTTGACAGGCTGGTAAGGAAAGCTGGCTCTGTAGTGGGAGCTGAACTGGAGTGCATCACTTCAATATCTGACAAAAGGACCCTGAACAAACTGATCAACATCTTGGACAATGAGTGTCATCCACTCCACAGCACTATTGTTAAGCAGAAGAGTCTGATCAGCTGGAGACTTCGCTCACTGCCTTGCACAACAGACAGACTGAGGAAGTCATTCGTCCACAGGGCCATTGAATTGTTCCATGCTTCACTTAAGGGAAGAGGGGAAATAGACTTCTCTGCATAGTCTGTCTGCCTCTTCACCACCTCCATGTTTTGAACTGTCTGTCCACTAGCCACTTTACCACTGTCTTCTACCTCACTATTTGTGTGCTATATTAGCACATATGCATAACCCCTCCCTCCATGGCACACTTATACCTTTCTTAATATAGTTATTTATATGGGCAGCCGTGGCCCACTGGTTAGCACTCTGGACTTATAACCGGAGGGTTGCTGAGCCCCGACCAGTGGGCTGCGGCTGAAGTGCCATTGAACAAGGCACCTAACCCCTCACTGCTCCCCGAGCGCCGCCGTTGTAGCAGGCAGCTCACCCCTCACTGCTCCCCGAGCGCCGCCGTTGTAGCAGGCAGCTCACTGCGCCGGGATTAGTGTGTGCTTCACCTCACTGTGTGTTCACTGTGTGCTATTTGTGTTTCACTAATTCACCGATTGGGTTAAATGCAGAGACCAAATTTCCCTCACGGGATCAAAAAAGTATATAGACTTATTATATAGATATATTCTTGCACTGTTGCACTGTTTGACTTACTCATTTGCACCATCACCATGACACTCATTCACACAGATCACCTTACCTTACCTTATGCACAGAGAATCACAGGCTCAGTCCCTGCCTCAGTCATTGCAAGCGCCTCTTGATTGATTAATCACCCACTATGTGGATACTGTTTTTTTAGAATTGATTAGTAGGCTATAATTTGTAATTTGTATTATAATTTTGTATTTTAGTATATTTAGTATATTCTTTATTCTACTGTCCTTATTGCTTAATTGTGTTTTTTTTGTATACTTTTAATTACTTTTTCTGCTGTTAGTGAATGTGTGTGTGTTGTCTGTATGCTACTGAGACCTTGAATTTCCCCTGGGGATCAATAAAGTATCTACCTATCTATCCATCTAACAAAACAAGATCAGTTTCCGAAATGCCATAGCTTTCTGTGTGTTGGAATATCTGCTTGAGATGTTTGCTTGTGTATTACACCATCCGGGGAACTGCATTTTGTTCATGTACTCTGTGCGACTTTCTACTTTTCTGTCAAGATCAGTAGGCTACAGTATAGGAACGGTGCAGTACAGCCATTTCGGCATCTGCCTGCTTGCGTTTCTTTATCCAAATGAACAGGGTGTCATGCCACTCTTGTCAGCAGGTGGCAGCACACTGTACTGATTAATTATTTTGGTGCTGGTCTGCTAAATCTTTCTGCTGCTTGAGGAAACAACAGGAAGTAGACCAATCGGTTTTCACGTAGATTCTTATACATTTCTATGCATATGAAAATTATGTATCTCAGCATTATTAAATTAAACAATAAATACGGTGCCGTTAATTGGGACAAAACGTGACTTTTAAAAACGGAACTGAACTAACTGAGCCGATTTCAACCGCGCAACAAATCAAGTAACACCACCCCGTGTGACAACAAA
The DNA here is from genome assembly GCF_017589495.1 of Alosa alosa. Classification (NCBI taxonomy): domain Eukaryota; kingdom Metazoa; phylum Chordata; class Actinopteri; order Clupeiformes; family Clupeidae; genus Alosa; species Alosa alosa. The sequence continues at coordinate 15,848,517 of NC_063211.1, read as the reverse complement.
CCACGACCACGCTGGAGACAGACATGCTGGATAAGACACAACTGACTCTGTAACGTTTCACACGTGTATAAAGTATTATTGTGGTCTCCCTTAAATACCTGTTGAAACAAAATGGTTGGGAAAATAAAGCGAATCCGACAGAAGCTACACCAGGATGCTGTCAAGGTTGACCACTCTCAAAGTGGTCTCGAGAAACCACCTTTACCTGCTGAAGTAAAGGGACTTGTGTTGCCTGGAATAAGCAAGGGATTTGATTTAAACCAGAGAACAAACAAGAGCGACAATAACAAAGGACTATCTTTAAAGGTAGGTTGCGTTGGGATATCCGAGAATGCTCATCTTCAGTTCAGATTTCAGTTCAAATATGGGGCGGTGGTAGTGTAGTGATTAAGGAGCTGGGCTAGCGTGCAGTAGCCTGAAAGTTGTCGGTTCAATTCCCAGCTTCCACCGTTGGGCCCTTAACCCTAAGTTGCTCCGGGCACAATGTGATCCCTTGTAATATAGCTGACAAGTCACTTAGGACAAGAAGTGTCTGCTAAATGTAATGTAATGTAAATACGGATGCATCGAAGTAGCTGCTTTTCTCAGCTAAGTCTAATCACATATTGGGCTACCAGTACCGTGATGGTAGGACTGCAATCAGTTAACGTTAATCCATTATGCGTTGTGAACTATTAAATTAAACGCCCATCATTCTGATTGCAGCGTCTTACCTGGAATATGTTCTGCTTTACAGACTATATTTGGACAAAAAAGGCATGTGAGAACATATCCTTAAATGGGAAATACCGATTGACATTTTCACCACTTTCTGACATTTTTTTTCTGATCGAGTAACTATCGATTGTGAAAATAAGTAGCAGATTTATCAACAAACGATACCCTAGTTACACATTGATGATGACAGGTCGTTCTCTCATTCTCTGCAGAGTTCATTTCCAGCTGGCATATTTGCTGGAACAAAAATCACACCTGAGGCTCTTGTACAGACTTTGAAGTACGATGAGCCCTCTAAGTCCACAGCATCTGCTATCCAGACAGGTGTGTATCTGGTACTTCATCCTCTGTGATCACACACACACACACACACACACACACACACACGCACACTCACTCACTCACTCACTCACTCTCTCAATTAGTTTTTTAAGGACTAAGGAGGAGAACATCACCCGCCATCCCATTGAGTTTTTCAGATGATCATAGTTGGACTACCTTGCTCTGACGTGATAATATTAGCTCCCCACTAGATGTCAGTGTTTACCAGGACAATGTTTACCCCTGTTTGGTTTAATAGCTGAGTATTGGCATTGGAAATTCATTCAGTACCAGACCTGAAAACATTCTCTTTAGTATTACCCCCAGCTCTACAGTCCTTGCAGAATGTATGTATTCAGCAAAGTCTGTAGCATTTAGTGGCCTACATTTTTTTATCTTCTTGCATAGGAGGCAACCACAGTGAGTGTTAAAGACCTGAGCTATTTTTAGTCACAGTCACATATATATATATATATATATATATATATATATATATATATATATATATATATATATATATATATATATATATATATATATAGCTTATATATATTTTAATCACATATTATATATATATATATATATAGCTTATGCATGAAAATCAGGATCCAACATCATCAGCATTTACAGCTTCATTTGTTGTACTGTGGTTTCCTTGTGTGCGTGTGCAGTACTGCTTTTGCCTTGTCAGTAGACACTCCCTTCCCCTCCCTCCTTTACACCTGTCAGGTACATCATCGTGGTGCACACTCACCCTTTCTTCCCAAGGTGCTGCAGTGAGGGTGGTCTAACTGCTCTCTAAACGCTGTGATTTTTTGTCATGCTGTCTTTTAGTGTTTGTATTGTGTGTGTTATTGTCACGCTCGGAGGGGGACAGTTCCCGTGTAAAGACGCGCGAGAGCTCATCATAGACGTGTGGAAGGACCACACTAGCATTCTCGCCCACTCTGACTCGCTGGCCGGCTCTCTTGAGTTGCTTAATGCTTCTGACTTGCTCTCTCCCGCGGCTACCGTCTGACTAGAATAGCACTCGTCTGCTGCTGCTGCAGCAGCCCATCTCTGTCTCTTTCTATGCGAGTAGTACTTATTGCTGCACTACTTTTATGCGAGTAGTCAAATACCTTGATTGTTTCCCTTTTTGTAAGTCGCTTTGGATAAAAGTGTCAGCTAAATGACTTAATGTGCCTTTCTCTCCTGTATTGCCCCTCCTATTTGCCCTCTCTCTCCTTTTCTCTCTCTCTCTCTCCCCCCTTCTCTCTCTCTCTCCTTCTCTTTCACTCTCTCTCTCTCTCTCTCTCTCTCTCCCTCCCACTTTCGCTCTCACTAGCACACTTGCAGGCTTTTTTACACTCTCTTACTTAAGTATGAGTAGACACACACACACTCATGTGTGCATCCTCATCTATGACCCTCAGCATGCTCACACACACACATACACATATGCAAGCTCCTGTTCTTGAGAGCTTTGACTGTGCTCACTCCTTTAGGTGTGTGTGTGTGTGTGTGTGTGTGTTGGTGAAGATGCTACAGGTCACCTACAGGTCACAGAGTAAGTGAATGGGTAGTGAGTGTGTATGCTCATGCTCTGTGATTTTCCCTCTGTGATGAGTTTGTGTATTTCTCCCTCCTCCTGTGCTTCTCCTTTCCTATCTTTGATGAACTGACACTGCTGGCATCTTCCAGCACAAAATTGAATGAAACTAATGAAAGCAATATTAGCAATGAAAGAGTAACTGGGCTGCTCATTATTTGTGTGAAATTGAAATGAGTTGGCCTTTGAGAATAATTTCTACCTTGTTGCCGTAGTGATGGACTGCTTTCCTCTCCAGAATTTTCTCTCTTTCTTTCCCTGACGAGAGATCATGCCCCTGTTAACCCCGGAAGCACACTTCTCTAAACTTTCAGCTAGTTCGAACAGGCGTTTCAGACTGTAGTGGTTTCTACTGCTGGGTATTGTGACCTATTGCGGAGGGCTGTGGTGGATTTGACCTGCATTGGGCTCAGATCTGGCTACCTCAGGGACTCTATTTACCCTGCCTGTGTGTCTGTCTGTCTGATTCTGTGTGTCCGTTCACATAGCATAAAACTGCTGCTCCGAATTTGCATACAAGGTAGAGGGGCTCCTCTGAACCTACTCATATTATCATGTTTTCTCCTTTAAGAAGAGAGAGGTTTTGCTATTGTTTTTCTTCTCTTGTTTCTCCAAACTTTTAGTTATTTTTTCTACTAAAGATTAGCAAGGGAGTAGCTCATAGGTTTGGACTGGAGCCTATGGTAGGTAAGTCTTCTTTAGATCATGTCGGGCAACTCACTTTTAACTCCAATTTCATGGAGGAAAACCATTGCTAATTAATAACCCTGTCAATGTTTCAGTCACACTTGCGACAGCACCCTGTTGTACAAGGATACAAGGATACAAGGAAGTTTATAAAAAAGGTGGGGGAGGATTGAGATTGGGTGGGGGGCACCAACAAGGAGCACCCAAGAGCAACAGGGGCAAGGAAAAACTCCCTTACCAAGGAAGAAACCTTGGGCAGATCCACGGCTCAAGGGGCTAACCCAACTGCCAGGGTCTTGGTGTGTGTGTTGGGGGATGACAGGGGAGATGGGATAGTGTGCTGTGTATGTGGGGAGAGGGCAGTGTGCAATATGTGTGTTGGAGAAGCTTCCTCATGAGACAATGTGCTGTGTATTGGGGGGGGGGCAGTGTGCTGTAAGTATGTTGGGGATGTGTGTTGGAGAAGCTTCCTGATGAAATAATGTGCTGTGTATGTAGGGGGGGCAGGGACTTACTATTGCAAGCAGAGTACTGTATGTAATGTATGTGAGTGATGACAGTGAAGATGTGTGTGTGGGCGGGAGGGGAGTGGAGCAGTGACTGTGTGTGTGTGTGTGTAGTGTGTAGGTGGGTAGGTGGGGGCAGTGTGCTGTAAGTATGTAGAGGATGTGTGTTGGAGAAGATCCTGAAGACAATGTGCTGTGTATGTGGGGGCAGTGTGCAGCAAGTATGTAGAGGAGGCTTACTGTAGCAAGCAGTGTGCTGTATGTATGTGAAGTGATGACAGTGATGATGTAAGTGTGTGTGTGTGTGTTGGGGGGGGGGGGGGGGGCAGGGACTTACTATTGCAAGCAGAGTACTGTATGTAATGTATGTGAGTGATGACAGTGAAGATGTGTGTGTGGGCGGGAGTGGAGCAGTGACTGTGTGTGTGTGTGTGTGTGTAGTGTGTGTGTGTGGGTAGGTGGGGGCAGTGTGCTGTAATTATGTAGAGGATGTGTGTTGGAGAAGATCCAGGAGGGTACTTAACATACAACAACATACTTTAGGGCAGTGTAGTTGAGGAATGTCATGTATAGGCTTAGACTATTCTATTGTCCATCAGACTTACTTAAAATGGAAATTTGTCTTCAGCAGTGGCATAAAACACACAACATATATGACATTATACAGAATAAATACATATAAATAAATATGAGAAAAGTAGACTATAAGATCAGTCCAGTTCACTACTAAAAGGAGTTAAAATATATATTTAATACACTTTTTGGACTACTTTTTGCACCTTAACCATGCCACTCACTTTCTTGAGCACCTTACCATGCACACAGAACTACAGGCCAGTCCCGGCCCTGTCACTGCAAGCGTCTCATGCTTGACCATCCTCAAGCACACTGTGGATTTTTTTTATTTAATTTATATAGTATATTTAGTATTTAGTTTTGTTAGTTTTTCTTATCTTCTACTGTCTCTATTGTACAGTGGAGTTTTGTTATATGTATGCTTATATTTACCCTTTCTGCTGTAAGTGCATGTTGTGTGTGATGTCTGTGGTCTACTGAGACCTTGAATTTCCCCTTGGGGATCAATAAAGTATCCATCTCTATCTATCTAAAAGTGTCTAACAATTAACTGCAATGGACTACTATTTAGGCAATCCTTTGTTAAGGATGGTCACAGCTGATGGTCCTGCTGAAGGACCACTTGTAGCCATTTTTCCTTGGCTACTGGGACTGCAAGTCTCCGGCCTGATGGCAACAGCTGGAAAGCACAGTGGAGGGGATGATTGGGATCATGGGTTGCCTTTTTTTATTAAGACTTGAATAAGTCTGGTAGTTGATGGTTTGTGTCCAATGATCTTTCCGGCCTGGAGCCTTTCTGGTTCCAGTTTGTTCATTTGTTTTCAGGTTTCCATACCATGACAGGATGTTGAATGTCATCACACGCTTGGTCAGTGATTTGTAGATCATGGACATTGTGTCCTGGCTGGTGTTAAAGCTCCTAAGTTTCTTAGAAGAGCAAGGCGCTGTTTTCCTTTTTTTGTACACGTAGTCCACATGGTGTGCAGGAGGAATGAGTAGACATTGATGCTGAACTGATCCACCATCTATAATCCAGTCACGGTCCAAAGCATCTATTTTTATTTACCACCATGGTTGGTTTGTAGGTGGTGACTCCATTTCTGTGAAAACTGTGTTTGTGATAATATTCACATGGTAAATGTCTTGAGTAGGTCAAGTATACCAGAATGTGGAAACTGGCGTGTTGTTGGTCTGTAGACATCAGCAGCTACTTCAGCATTGCTGTTTTCCTCTGAGGTGACAACAGGGCAGGTCGATCTGAGCCTCTGGCTACTGCATTGATGTCTAGGCCTCTCTGGTCTTTAATTAGAGGTATCTTTGTCATGGGGTGACCCTCGAAAAACCTCCTGCTTAACCTTCCAGTCAGTCAGCTCCCAAGACACCCTTCCTGCCACTTCACGTATCGAGTGTGACGGTCGGACGGAGAGACCTGCTCGGGGGGATGTGGGGGGTGCTTGGAGGAAGAGGGGATGGATGGATGATTGTGTCGGGGGTGGGGGGGGTGGTGGGGGGCAGGATGAAACAAAAAGGAGGAGGGCAAAGGAGATGGAATTCTCAGGCGTCTGGTAATTGACGCTATTGGTTTCCCCTGCGCCGAGAACCCTATGCTTGCTCAGGGACTTGTGTGGTTAGAAGCTTTTTTCCCCCATTTTTTTCCGCTTTTTTCTTTCATTCTTCTCCATTTCCCCCTCTCTCCTCCTTTCCTCACCACAAGCCAAGAGGGCCTATTTGCAAGGTAGGCTAGTGTTTCTGTGTCAGCATGAGGAATAGACAATAACGGTGGCTGAGGTGGAGATTCTTATCGGCCTGTGTCCATCAGCTACAGTGCAGGGACACATCAGATGTTGGCTGAGGGTGGCTCACTGGAGATTTCCCAAGCAAAGACTCAGACCACTAATCAGCTGTCGCCAGTGTTTTTTAAAAAAAAAAAAAAAAAAAAAAATTTAAAGCCCAGATGAAGAAAAGAAGTGATCGAAACGTTTTGGCTATTTAATTGTTTTAGTTACCAGTGAATTGGTATGCCCCTTATCGTCAGTTTTCAGTGGACTTTTACCGGGTACCCATTTGCCCACTTAAGCAAAGTGGAATACCTGGCGTTCCAACCGTGCCAATGTCTCTATTATTAGTGTATAATCATACTTTTTTTTCCTCTTTAAAACACTTTTGTTATTACTTGAAAAGTGCAATGTAAATAAAATGTATTATTATTATTATTAATAATAATAATAATAATATTTTACATTAAAGGAACGGCATAGTGTTGCTTTAATGGCTGCTACTTGGTTGTGCCATGTAGATGCTGCTTCTGTTGTGATTGGTTTTATAATCAGGTCAGCTCTGAGGTCAGCACTGTTGCCTAACCAAGGGGAGAGGGCTGACCTCCACACAAGTGTGTGTGTGTGTGTGTGTGTGTGTGTTGTTGGAAAGGTCGCTCGGATGACCTCCGCCGGCAGGCTTTGCTCTCATTATTCAGGTGGCTATGCAGCTCCACTCCTCAACCCCCTTGTGCTCCACTATCAGTGCGTTTGGGAAATTTTCTGCCATCCGTAGCATCTCAGTGCTTCATTAACTGAACACTTTTTCGCCTACTTTCTTTTGATTAGTAATGGTTATAGACAGGTAATCATTGAAATTGTTTAATTAGAATAGAGCCTAAAATAGAATTGGGTAGAGTTGCATTGATTGAAACGGAATGAGAGATTGATGAGTAGACACACACACACACACACAGTCACACACACATTTGCTGACAATTTCATCTCCTTGTTGCACTACAATCTGCTTTTAGACTTACTCCAGACATTTGTACCATCAGGTGAATGGACATGATTTAATTTGCAATACTGGAAGTGAGGCATCAGCTATTAAATCTTTGATTAGTCCCTCAAGCTGTAAGCAAGGCTTTGCCAATAATTTTCTCTGTCCAGTGGTGGCCCTCGTTTGACAGTCTAATTCAGATTAATTCGTCTTTAATTAAACGTCGCAATGAGTGGCATAAAGTATGACATGCAATAAAAAAAGAGGATGTTGTCCATTTAAAGCTGGAAACAAGGCCAGTGGGCAGTGTGTTGGAGAGGGCTAATTAAAATGAGGCTATTAATAAGCCTGGACCAGTGAATCTGGCTGGACCTAATTAAATAGACGGGACTTGCACTGTCGTGGCGAATGAGTTTCATTGGAAAAGGCTTGGGGGTGGGCGAGTTGAGGTGTGTAACAGCTTGGCCAAAGAGCTCCAGAGAGACTCCTGACCCAGCTGACACAGCTGCTGGCTCTTGATCGTGGGGGCAGGATGTGTGTGTGTGTGTGTGTGTGTGTGGGGGGGGGGGGGGTCGTGGACTATGGATTGGTCTGTGAACTCTGTTTCTGTCTGGGCCAATTAAGTAAGCAGTCGATGGGTGCCGTGTTAGTGGGCTGAATGGTTTCGGATGAAGCCTCTTGTGAGTGGTTAAAAAGAGGTGAGCATGCACTGTGTCTGAGAAACTCATAGCAAACTAATACAATTAAATACATCATACTTTTTTTTTATTGTACCGCTATATGGTACATCTAGTTGAAATGGTATGCTTGCTTTAAGGCCGCATGAAGTAGGGAGCTGTAATCAGAATGAAGCCTTTGTGTTTCGCATGTTTAATCCTGCAGAAGGAGCAGCCGAGGGCTATGTGTCTTAATTAAGGACGGCAGCGTCAGGTCCCTCAAACCTCTCCTCACTGAGATGAGCTGTTCTCCTCCAGTGAGTTCTAACGAGAAGTCAGGCTTCTCACTTGGCTTTTAGCTGCTTATTCTTCAGCTAGCTAGACTATGCCACTCTGTTCAACACTTTTTTCTTTTTCATGTTTCCCTTAAGTATGACAGTTAATGCTACATTTCTTCTTTTTCCATAAATTGTTTTCATTTTTATTGACAGTGCAAGGACATATTTAACCTGGGTGGAGGTATGTGCTCTCTAGGTGTCCTTTTGGCTTACTTTGGGGATAAAACAGAGCTTAAAGGTCCCATAACTAAAAATATCACCTTTTTAGTTTGCTTTTATCCCACAAGTTCGAGACCTATTATCAAAATGTAAAAAGCAAAAGTATTATGCAACATGTTATGCTTGTAAAGGAACAGGCACACGAAAGGGTGCTCTGAACAGGGCTCTTTTTCTTCTCACTCTGTGCATACAAAAATGTGTTAAGCTTATATACATAAAAGTGACTTGACTTGACTTCAGACAGGGTTGAACATAGTGTTGTAGTGCTCCCTTCTTTTGGTATGTTGACCAAAGTATGACACAGATGTTTTTATTAAGACCTCAATAAAAAGCTATTTAAAATTGTGGAAAAAAAGCGGTGTAATGGGACCTTTAAATGAGAAAATGTTTTCTTCCAGATACAAGCATTCATCGTTTTACATTTCCGCCACTTGAATAATATTTAGTTTCCCTGTTCTACCATCTAAAGCACCAGTAGAAAGAGTGTGGTTTGGTTGTGGTGAGGCTTTGTTGTGTTCGTTAATATGCCCGTATCGTATTGTACTGTATCGTATCAGCTCAGATCGAACGCAAACGGGGTCAGGGGAAGGAGAACAGTTTTTATACTGACCCTGGGCCCTCATCGATGTGCTATTGAGCCACTGCCACGCTCAACAGCTGTCCTGTCCACCGGCACCAGCGCCTCAACCCTACCGGTCTCATTGAAGTAAATGGCTGTCCATTTGCGGGCTGTGGATGACCTGTTTGTTATCTCTGATCGTCCCCCTCTCCCAGGCAGCTCCACTGGACAGACATGTGATTGGGCTGATGGAGTGGACAGGTAGCCAGTGCAGAGCTTTCGGTTTACAAGTAACAGGATTTAAGGCCTCAAAACAGTGGAAATCCAACCAGGCGTAGTGTCTGTCTGAGACATTTACATTACATTACATTACATTACATTACATTTGGCTGACGCTTTTTAACCAAAGCGACTAACAACATGGTAAACAGTAAGTTTTAGAACAATTCTCACAATTTTAGGACAGTTTAAAAGAACATTAGAGTACAGAAAGAATAAGTGCCGGGTGAGTGCTGTTTTAACAGTTACTTGTCAGTTTAAAACGGCTGGTGAGTGCTAGGATCAGTAAGACTTGTTGTAAGTGTTGCTATGAGAGTAGATGTTCTCTAAAGAGCTGGGTCTTCAGGAGTTTTTGAAAGTGGAAAAGGATGTCCCTGCCCTTGTAGGAACTGGAAGTGTGTTCCACCAACGAGGAACAACAGATGAGAAAAGTTTGATTGGCTTGAGCGCATCGGGTGGTAGAGCTAGACGCCGCTCGGCAGAGGAGCCGCAGCGGTCTGGAGGTAGTGTAAGTCTGTAAGAGGGCATTCAAGTAGGTGGGAGCAGAACCGAGACTACTTTGTAGGCAAGCCGCTAGAGACTTGAATTTGATGCGGGCCGCCATAGGTAGCCAGTGTAGCTGGATGAGCAGCGGGGGTAACATGTGCCCTTTGGGTTGGTTGTAGACCAGGCGCCGCCGCCGCTCTGGATCATCTGAAGTGGTTTCACTGCGCAGGCTGGGAGACCTGTCAGGAGGGCATTGCAGTAGTCGAGTCGCAGATGACTATTGCCTGAACCAGAAGTTGGGTAGCATCTTGAGTCAAGTAAGTCCTGATTTTCCGTGATGTTGTAGAGTGCTAAACGGCATGACCGGGCTTAATTGAGGCAACATGATCTGAGAAGTTTAGTTGGTTGTCAAGAACAACTCCTAGATTTCTTGCAGTCCTGGTCGGTAAAACAGACAGGGAGTCAAATTTGATGTTGATGTCGCGGGTGTATGGTAGGTTTAGCTGGGATGACCAGCAGTTCAAGTCTTTGAGAGGTTCAGCTGGAGGTGGTGTGCCTTCATCCATGTAGCTATGTCTGAAAGGCAATCCGAAATCCGTGCTGAAACCAGGGGTCGCCAGGTGGAAAGGACAGATAGAGCTGTGTGTCGTCTGCATAGCAGTGGTATGAGAAGCCGCGGGCGAACGGATAATCTGTCCCAAGGAGGTGGTGTAGATAGCAAAGAGGAGGGGGCCCAGCACTGAGCCCTGGGGACCCCTGTGGTGAGATGGTGAGGTGCGGATAGCTGACCAAGCCATGATACGCTAAACGAAGGCCCTGTGAGGTAGGATTCAAACCAGGAGAGAGCAGAACCGAGATTCCCATGTCAGCGAGTATAGAGAGAAGGATACGGTGATTAACCGTGGTCAAAGGCAGCCGATAAGTCAAGCAGAATGAGTACTGATGACCGAAAGGTCGCCCTGGCTTCTTTTAAGGCTTCTGTTACAGACAGCAGAGCCGCTTCGGTAGAGTGGCCGCTTTTGAACCCAGACTGATTTGGATCCAGAAGGTTGTTCTGTGAAAGGAAGTCAGAGACCTGTTTGGAGACTGCTCGCTCAATGCCTTTGGATAGGAAAGGCAGTAGTGAGACAGGGCGGTAGTTCTCGACTTGGAGCAGGGTTGAGAGAAGCTTTCTTAAGTAACGGTGGGTTACCCGGCCATTTTGAACGCTGTTTGGAAATGTGCCAGAGGTTAGCGAGGCATTGATCACATGTGTGATAGCTGGAGCGATGGTCGGGCTGATGGACTGAAGTAGGCTCAGAGGGTATAGGGTCCAGCGAGCATGTGGTGGACGGCTGCATGTCAGGAGTCTGGACACTTCACTCTTGGAGAGGCGCGAATGCTGAAAAGATGTTCCAGCAGTCCCTAGAGGTTGTAGGAGTCACGGTATCTGAGTCAGATGCGCTGAGTGGACATGTAGAGAATTGACTGCTGATTGCCGCCACTTTGTTTGTAAAAAAATGAGGCGCAGGGTATCTGCAGTAAGGCTGGATGGAGGAGGAGGCAGCTGAGGGTTGAGTAGCGATTTGAAGGTTGAGAAAAGTTTTCGAAAGTGTCTGTAGCTGTTGATTTTGTCATGGTAGAAAGCAGTCTTAGCAGCAGTGATGCTGGCTGAGAAGGAGGTCAGGAGTGTCTGGTAGTTTTGAGGTCGTCAGCTAGTTTGGATTTGTGCCATTTCTCTCTCAGCTGCTCTGAGTTTGGTGCGCACGATCGGAGGGTATCATTTAGCCATGGATGAGAATGTTTGGATCGAGCTGGCCTTTGTGGTAAGAGGGCACAGCTCGCCTAGACACGAGGTCAGTGTGGAGCAGAGCGAGTCGGTGGCTTCATTAACCTCCAGAGAGGAGAAGGTGTTGAGTGGAGGTAGACCGGAGGCAACCACAGAGGAGAAGTGCGTTGGAGACAGGTTCCGGATGTTCCGGACATATGCTGTGCACTGTATGTGAAGGATTTTACACTCAGATATTCTGTGCGGCACAGAAAGTGTACTCTTTTGGAATCTGTCCTCTGTCCTCCATGTAGGGTCCTTACCAAAAATGAAGTGGTTGATAACAAAAATAATAATACCATGTCACAAATAGCATTTACTGTCATTTAAAGGTCAGGGCATCTTAATGTAATGTAGGGTTTAGCTGAGTAATAAAGGGAGTTCCATCTCCTAGCATGAGTCATGTGGGTAAGTGTCAGCCGCTCATAAAAGCCTGTGATTGTGATTTGTCTGTTCTGCTGGGCAAACCCGCTGACTGCCGCTCATGTCCTCTGCCTAGTTCTGCTGGTGAATATTAACAAAGCCGAGCTCCACGGAGCCATTTATCAAAGGCCTGCAGCTGAATGCGTACACCTCTGGCGACCTTGTGAGATTAAGAGGCAAGGAGCACGGGCATAGTCAAGACCTGACCATCAGTCCACACCCAAGCTTTAGAGATCTGCGTTTTTATTATTTTATTTTTTTATTATTCATCTTTTCGGGGAGGCCCGAGCAGCGCAGATGGGCCGGTCTCCAGTGTGAGTGAAGAGGGAGAGAGGAGGGAGATGCAGCGTGGCCTATTTTTAGCCTGTGTGTGTGTGTGTGTGTGTGTGTGTGTGTGTGTGTGTGTGTGTGTGTGTGTGTGTTGAGGGGTGGGGGGGTAGAACAGACATGCTGTGAACAGTGATCTGAGCTTATTTCATGCCACCTCACGTCCAAGCCCGATTGTCCTTTTATGATCCACAATTTTTACCAGTGAAGATGAGAGATAAAGAGAGAGAGAGATCTTTATTGCAGGGGGAAGCGGATGAAATCACATGTTATCAGTAAATGCATACACATTTCATTAGTTTCTGGGACAACCAATCTGACTGAATATTCCAGATAGGAGGCACGTTATTGGCTACTCTTGTGTATCTTGTTTCCAGAGTCCTAGGACGGTCTGGTTCCAATCATTATAACATAATATTCCACACAGTAATCGAGTCAGATTCTTGTGTATGCTTACTGTGTCTTTTTTTTTTTATCCATTAACCTAATTTGTCAACGGTAAAACTCGTAATAAACACAGACCATGTTCCACAGCGTGTCAGTGCTGCTGAGCGTGTTATGTGCAATGCGGAGCGTGAAAGGAACCCTGGGAGAACAGAGACGCTAACTGGATTTGATAGTGACAGAGTAGGCAGCGTCGGCACCCTTAAATCACATTATTAGAGCCATCAGTCACAGTTCCAGCACTCTTCAAGACCTCATCTATGCATATTTATTCAGATTTATTCATGCTCGGCCCAGATGGGGAGAGCACGCCTTGCGTCGGACAGCGTGAGAGATTGTGCTCCATGTCGACATGACGTTTCTTTAATACGAGGCCCATAGGAAGAAATCTTCTGTGACACCTTGGGGAGTGCGGTATCGAGTCAGTCTCATTCTTATTGTTACCCCTCTCTCTATTTCTCGTTGTCTTTTTTTCCTTTTTTCTTTCTCTATTTTCTCTCTCTCTCTCTCCTCTCTCCTCTCTCTCTCTCTCTCTCTCTCTCTCTCTCTCTCCCCATCTGTCTCCTTCTCTCTGGAACACCACAAGCACAGGAGAGGCCTGAATCCGATCTCTTTTCCCCACGATCAGCTCTCCCGAGACTTAAGGAAGCAGACACTCTTCCCCTCCGTGGCAAAAAAAGAGATCGAAACACAAGAAGAAGCATTTAACATTCCTGCGGGGGGAAAAGAAAGAAAAACAAGGCTTTTAAAAATAACTGCCCTGTTGGTTTTTACTTAACGTGCTGTTTGTTTTTATGTGGACTGGATGGGAGACTAGCACTGCTAATGGTTTTCTAAACCCTCACCCCCCCCCCACCATTCCACCCCTGAATCAAAGATACTCTCCAGCTTTGGATGTGCCATCTCCTCTGCCCCTCAGCCCCTGTTGAAACATGAAGCTGGATAAATAAGGTTATATTGAAGAAATCTGTCTAAACAGGAGGGCTCTTCACTGAAGTGTGTGTTTGTGTGTGTGTGTGTGCGGATCTGCATTTAAGAGGGGCGTGTTACTGTGTGTGTGTTGCGTATTGGTGTTGATGCTAATCTGACACGAGTTAAAGGGCCATTGGGTTTGGGAGGGCACGGTGGAGAGAGACACGGGCCGGTCTGTCCAGGATGCACCCGCAGCAGATGGCCAGGGAGAGAGAGCCCAGTCACCGGGGAACAACGAGACTGAGCCACAGAACAACGGAATGAGAATGAGTGCGTCTGGCTCGTAGATGCAACCACTCAACAGAGAGAGGGACTGTCTGCCTTTTTAGATAGAAAGAGAGAAAGAAGTTTAACACTCATCTATAGAAGAAGTATCCAAAGCTTTACATTGCTGAATCCTTAAACACATAGAGATAGGATTTCCTCATGCATAACAAGATCCACATGGAAAAGACAGAAAGAGAGAAAATGATATGTTAGAGATGCTCTATCTCACAGATAGTAATAGAGAGCAGATGGAGAGAGAGGGACTTGTTAAGCACCAATTTATTATTTTCTCTCTCTTTTGTGGTTCTCCCACGCTAACATCCATTTCTTGAGCTTAATAAATCACTATTTTATTTTCTCCTCTTTTATCATTGCTGTTTATTCCTGTGCGTCGGTACTTATCGGGTTTTCCCCCGGACTGAAAGAGCAGTGTAATCAGCAATGTGCAGAGCGAGTCTACTCGGTGTTTATCCCCCGTGTGTGTGTGTGTGTTTTGTTATCTTCTTCTATGTCCAACCATTCCGAGATAAACACACATCCCATTGTCACCCTCTCACTTTCCCTTGTGCATCGGCGAGAAATATCTTTTACACACGCTTTCTTTTTTGCTCTATTTTGGATGTAGTCTGGTCATCATTCCCTAGGGGCTGACTGCACCAGGCAACAGTCTATAGCCTACATGCGCTGATCATAGTGTTGCATGATTATGAGTATGTATACGAGTGTGTGTTTGTGTTTTTGTAAATGCTTTTGTAGATTTTCTGTAAATGATACTGAGTCTATGATTTTTTTTTCCCCCTCACATTTTTTTTTTTTTTTAAATTGGATTTGGTGAAGATGCCTCTTTCATGTTGAATTTCTTGGAAGTAGACTAAATATCCCTAAATATCTTGTTTTCTGTAGTGCACACATACACTAGCTAGTCTAGCAACTCTCCGTTGGCTTGTGAGCTGGAAAAATTAAACTTCTATCAGGCCAATCAAATCCTGTATAAAGACGTTAGGCGGGCTTAAAGGCACACTATGCAGGTTTTTTAGCTTAATATGCAAGTTTTTTAGCTTAATTTACCTTCATTTACCAGATTCAGAGTCATTGGAATGGTTATATGACTTTTTTCGGTTGAATGGTGGCCGCCCCTCTTCCCCTAGCGCTGTGAGCAGAAAACCACCCCCTGCAACTGTGGGCGGGCCGACGGCCTCCGTGTCAGGAAGTATAACGAGTGTAACGAATTGCTTTACTGCATTCAAATACACATACACGCCAGGCATCGGCTAGAAAAAGGTAGCGATGGAGTTTCTCGGCCATTCGTCATAACAGAGCAAGCGAAAAATAAGCAAAAACCGAAAAAACAGTAAGGAAATTGCCAATACTGCATAGTTTACCTTTAACATAATGATTGATGGCAGAGTTGCAAATGTTTGGCTTGAATTCCCTGCTACTTGAAAACAAAGAAGATGGATGTTGCTGTTGGCGAACAGCGTGACACGAGTTAAGCTTTTTTAAGTTGGCAGAAGTTTGAACTAGCCAACTAGCTCCGCTGGTGGGAAAACGATGGGACTCATAGCTCTGTCCCATTAAGTGCAGAGGAATTTGAAAGACAACCGACATCCCGCCCACGACTGAGCACTGCGAACAGTGAGTGCCCAGACCCTACATTTTAATGTGGGTCTGGCTCGTCAGGCTACACTTGTGAACTACACTAATGAACAAAAATGCCTTTTGACCTTATGTCCTGATTGTCTACGATTTCATGGCCCTATCATTTTAGCTCTCGTAAGTTTAAAAGCTCTTGTGAGTGGTAGAAGTTGCTCAAATCCGTTTTTGATCTCTGACTTTTCTCTTATCTGAAGCGCACTGCGTTTGCCTGTATTTGGGGGGATGGCTGGTGGAGTCAGCCCTGCAAACCCACTCCCAGTCTTATATTGTGATCCTATCATGCTAGATTTGATTTCCTGCGCCAGGAAGCGGTGGCCCTTGGTAACTTTTTACTGCGGCACGCTTGTTTCATAGCAACCCTTTTCTACTCCCCTCAGCTCCAGTTGCCACGTGAACGAGCCACGGCAACAACGCGGTAACAGAGGCAGTAAATCAGCCAGCCCTGCTGTATGAATCACTGAGCCACAGTAGCAATTACCGCATCGCCAAGGTGTATTGGAGGGGGTTTGGGTGGAGGCTAACATTTAGATGGGGCACTGGAGAGTGAAATGAGCACCGGATGCTGTAAAAGGCCATGGAGGAGCGATAATGAACCAGCAGAAAGTTTCCTTTAGTTTGTCCTTTTTTTTATGATTGCTTCAGTCCCAGGCAAGTTTAACTGTGATTGTTTTCTCAAGGACATTTCTAATCAGTCCAGAGAGATGGTCAGTGAGGGAGAATGAAGGGGGATAGTAAGGGTCAGGCAAGTGGAGCTGAAGTGTAGAGCAAAGGGAAGGGATGTGAAGTGGAAGAATACATAATATAACTATAATGACGGCAATTATATATTTTATATGTAGTGGTTATGCTACATAATGCATCAGCTGATTTAATTTTTTTAGCATTTTCATAGCATTGTTTAAGCGATGAGGGTGTCTTTGTCGCAGTTGAATTACAGCACATTCATATTGTGATCATTGTTAAAAGTAGACAATAAACAATAGGCATATCATGGTCTTGTCAATAGTGTCATGTAATAGTGATAAATGTTACTATTAAATAGTTATCTATGACATTGAAGTACCCACTGATACTCTATGAAGCTGAGAGTGATGAAGAGGGTATTCAATGTCATTAAAAAATAATTTAGTATTATGAATGTAGGATGAAAGGTGAACGAAGCCCTTAAAAACATCTCGAGATACTGAGATAAGATTTTGAGCTTGTTTGTAAGTATATTTAAAGTTTAAAGGAACACCAGTCAACGTTTTCATGTGAATTACTCATCTTTGTAAGTCGGTATATGGTTAAACGACTCATTACAGGGTGAATGAAGACTCTCTCGCCCGCCCCTACTGCCTGTAGGAAGAATATCCCGCTTGCAAGTTCAGTGTATCGTACCCGCCAACCGAAGCAGGATCAGTTTACATCCTGCATCCACAGCACAGAGGCAGGCTAACGAAAAGCTAGCGATTGTTGCAAACTTGTGTATAATGGCAGAGCCGACGAAGAAGCAGCGAAAACACTTGACGGAAGATGCAAAGAAAAGGAAAAGAGCTTCAGACCGAGCGAGGGGGAGTTTCATAGAGAAAAAGCATCAGGCTTGCCTGGTGTCCCTTTAATGTGAGAGATCCACTCCAGGTTGGCCTTTGCCTGGGGGTTGTTGGTTCAGTCAGCTAATGGCCTTCTTACACCAAACAACTTTGACAAGATTTGGGAAAGATCCTTGAAAGATTGGAGTCTTCTGAGTAAAGCTTGAATGGGGAGCATTAGTTAAAAGATTACAATCTTTCAAGAGTCTTTCCCAAATCGTGTCAAAGTTGTTTGGTTTAAGGTGGCCATTAGATGCATTGGAGAATAGAAACTGAAGGAGTAGGAGTCCGTCTCCTGTGAGGAGACGTCATGGTGCCGTTTCCTGGTTCTGCGGTGTTACCGGAGGACACCGGCCCAGGAAGTCAGCGTTGACACCTCCACGGTGTTCTAGTTCTCATTGAGATTCCTAAAGGTGTGGAGGAGATCCATCCAAGTGTCTGAACGCCTGGCCCTGACTCATCCATGCCCAGTGGAGGTATCACAGTCTCTCTCTCTCTCTCTGTCTGTCTGTCTGTCTGTCTGTCTGTCTCTGTCTGTCTGTCTGTCTCTCTCTCTTACACACACACACACACATACATACATACACTCTCTCACACGTATACTCACACTCTTACTCTTTCTTTTTGCTTTTTCTCGCTCTTTTTTCTGTCACACACACACACACACAGACACTCACACTGTTTTTTGCAAACACATATACACACACACACACACACACACACCTGTCTCTGGACAGAAAGACTACTTGGGAGGTCTGACAGCGACTGTGAGCTTGCTACCTCCAAGACCACCTGCCATGTCGCGTTCTTCACACCTTCACCATTCTCACTTTGTGGCGCTCTCTTCGTTCACTCTCTCCTCGGGCTGCCCCATCCCTCCTCCCTCACCGCCATGCTCGTCCAAGCCGTTTCTTGCTCTAGGGAAGTTTATTTATACAAGTGAGGAGATAAAAGAATTCAAAAAAAGGTTAAGTGCATTAAAGATTAAAAGAACAATTGATTAATCTGATGAAATAAATAAGAGATATTAAGAAGGAAGAGAGCTAAATCAGTCAGTTCAAAAGAACATAGATTAAGTCAGACATGGCCTGTGTTGACTGTTGAAGAAAGTGTTTTATCCCACACCCCCACCAGCTAAGTGTTTTTGCTGCTGCCTGTGCAGCACAGTTTAATCTGCGAAGCCCATCGATCCTCCACAGAACGGCCATCTGCAGGCACCACAGGCTACTCTTTATTCTTAAGTGTGTGGCCCGCTGATTACTGCTGAGCGAACACACACTCAAACACTCACACACACACGCACACACGCACATACATTGACACACATTCATGCACACATGTGCACAGTCGTGCATACACATACTCTCTCACACACACACACACACACACACACACACACACAGATTTTCACACATCTGTCATCTGCAGCACGCCTGCTGTTCATGTAGATTTGTAATGCAGATTTTTTCCTCCAATCTGTTGCCATCGATGGTCTGTGATTTGATTGATTTATTTGAACGCTTTTCAAATAGAAGATGTGTTCCAAAAAATGGGTTGCCTCAAATAGCGACTTCTAAATCAAAGAAGCATAATGGTAGCTTATAAAATGGAACCTATATCGTCATTATTACCTAGACTTGTTAAAGTCTCTCAGACACAGAGTTAAGTCCCCCCTCTCTGCATTTTTCAGCAGAAAATATAAAGGAAATCTTCTCACAGGGTCTTATTCCTTATTTATTAATTGTATATGCTTTTTTTTGTTAAATATCATATAATATTAATATTATTAATAATAATTAACAATAACATTGATAATTATTATTAATAATGATAACTAATATAATAACTATAATATAATATGCAAAATATTTCCATTTTCAAAATATAATAATATTATATTTTGAAAATGGAAATATTTTGTCATAGGCCTACTTTCCAGTGTTCTATACAGTTGTATTATATTGTGTGGTTGACTTAAATGTATTCATGCAGTTCTTTGCTGAAAATATTTTATTTTTATTCACAGTAATAATTAAGGGTCCTCATGAGCTTAAACAACTTGCATAAGGACTTCTCATATCACAAACTTTAAGCGAAGTCTTCAACTTAACCTGAACTGCGAAGATGGTACCACTACCACTGTACCCCAGTACACCTAATATGCTGTGTGGTCTTGTGTGAGCAGACCCATACTGTGCACATACATCTGGAGTGTGTCACTGTTATTCGCCCATGCTTTTTTATCTGCGACAGGAAGTTTGGTGACTGCGTTATTTGTGGACGCAGACCTTTTAGTATCAGTGCAGATAAATCCTCCAGGAAAGGGGAAGGGGTGGGAACTGTACTGCTGTAAGGTCCTCAGACACACACACACACACACACACACACACACACACACACACACACACACACACAGAGAGAGAGAGAGAGAGATAATTATACATACATACATAGACACCCAACTAAACATGAAGTTATAAGCATTCAGTACAATAGAGCACAGTACAGCATTATGAGCAACAGAAGTAGTGAGGAGGATATATACACACACACTCACACACACACACACACACACACACACACATACACATACACTGCGTCGGCCTCTGGTCCTTGTGCCCTGTTGGGAGTGCGTGGTCGCAGGGGGCTCCCAGGTGCTGGTGCTGATAGAGGACTTTCCATCCTCACACAGGATGTTGACAGGGAGGAGAGCAGACATATAGTCTGACCCAACTCACACACACACCCATACCTCCTGCTGGCATCACACACACGCACGCACACACACACACACACACACCCATACCTCCCGCTGGCATCACACACACAAACACACACACGTACACGTACACATACTCCCACACGTACGTACACACACACACACACACACACACTCACACTCACAAACTTACACACACACACACATATATACAGTATACACACACAACGTTTTTGTATAGAGTTTTACAGAATAAAACAAAATATTTTCTCTTGTACCCTCCACCGACTATTTTCTTTTCAATCTTTGCTGTTTTCTGTGTGTTGTGTTGGTTTTGTTGTGGGGCCGTGTCTGGAAAGGTTTGTTTTTAAGTGCACCAGCCCATCTCCTGATGAGAATGTTATCGCTGTTGTTATTCACATCTCTGAATTCCTATCAAAGTAATGGTGTTGAACTATAAAGGTGATTTATTAGGAGAGGCTCAGCCAATGCCTCTTAAAGTTTTTGCAGGCTCCATAAAACACCATACAAAAGGCTGATTGTATCTTCAGGCGCATTTCTCTTCCCGAAAGAGCATTCTCTATGATCGAGACTGCATTGCCTCAGGCTTATTGGAACTAGCTTCATGCCAAGGCACTGTCCTTTTTGCCTAGGTGTACATGTGGAGTAATTGGGTATGTGTGTGTGTGTGTGTGTGTGTGTGTGTGTCTGTGTATGTGTGTGTGTGTGTGTCTGTGTGTGTGTGTGTGTGTGTGTGTGTGTCTGTGTATGTGTGTGTGTGTGTTTGTTTCTTGTTTTGCAGGTGGTGGTGGTGAAAAGAAACAGCAGTCAAAGAAAGAGAAGATGAAGGATAGAAGAGAACGATGGCTTAACAGTAGGTGACCCATCCTTAGAGTCGCAAAAACTGCAACCAGCTCACACACACACACACACACACACACACACACACACACACACACACACACACACACGAAACACAAACTATTGCACCACAAACAAATGTTAAGATGCATTAAACACATACACAAATGATACTGGTTACTGGTGCAAAGCTACAACACACGTGCGCGCGCGCACACGCGCGCACACACACTCACACTCACACTCACACTCACACTCACACACACACACACACACACACACCAAACACTAACGAATGCATAATGTACAGACATACAGATGCATCACGTAAGCACACATACACACATTCACATAAATAAATGCACCATACACGCAAGCACTTTTACTGACAAATTCACTGCACTCTCATACACTTCCAGAATAAAAGATCCCCCCACTCCTGTTCTGTAGATAACTACGGGTCTGAACTTCCTGACCATGATGGCAGACGAGGATAACATTGTATGTGTTGAATGACCCTTTGATACACTCATTAGCTTGTGTCTTAAATGGAGTCTGCATCAAACACAGACAGACACACTCAAAAGTGCAAAGATGCGATGTCCAGCACATATATACAGAACACACACACACAGACACACACACACACACACACACACACACTTTAGTCCCATCTCAATCTCATCTAATTGTTCTCATTGGAAATTGAATCTGTTGGTAGGATCAATCTCTGTGCAACCCGAGCCTTGGCCAGTGTGATTATAATTAGGCGGTAATGGTTTTCCTGACTCCTGCAGTAACTCAAGAACGACAGGGGACGTGTCCATCTCTCGGAAATTAAATAAGGAGGGAGGGCCGGGGTCATGTATTGCTTTCCTGTTATTCTCGAAGGGAGAGATACCAACAGACCCTTGTTTTTTTCTGTCTTAAATGTCCTGAAATATCCAGCTTAATATGTGCACAAAATGTTATGACTTTTTACCAGCCACAAATGCCATTTTGACTGGGAGAGGTATTTTTCTCTCTCTCAATGTCTCTAAATGTATCTTGGTTCTGAAGCCTTTGCACCTTTGCGTACCGAGAATGTTATTACACAAATCAGAGTACAGAAGAAAAAAAAAACAATTTTCAATTTTAATTTAGGTATTTTGGGTTTAACGCTCTAAGCCTGAGGTGACGATGCCCTGAAAGTCTGGCTTCACACATAGGTGGTAGACGCTGTGCATGTGCAAAGAGAATTATCTAGACCTGATTCACATTCAAGTCAGTTCATGCTTTGTGTCCGGAAGTCTTTTTGAAAAAGATCCAGCAGCCTTCTTTATTCAGCGTTTGCTCACTCTGGCAGTCGATCATGCTATGAATGCAGAACACACAAAGATAATATGCTGCTTTCATTTCTCCCGTTCTTCCTTAGAACAGAAAATAAACAGCCGTCTTGCCAAACCTTACATGCCTTACAATGTTTACTTCAACTGAAAGAAATCTTTTCTTACCACAAACAGTAGTCACATTTTTTATGATGCTGTTTTTCTTCACAACAACACACTTTCTATTCAGGACTGGATGACCGTGTCCTTCATACGATCTCATAAGCGGCCGGTCGTGGTTTCTGAAATAATGGCTGCTGGAGCAGGGAGCCTGAGCTTTGACAAGGACCTTTGTTGCAAGGTCTCCATCCAGCAGTAGCACAGACATATAAAAATGATGGGGAGGAAAATGAATGCGCTTTTATGAATGACCTCATAAGAAGCTAAGGAGAAAAGCTTGAGGATGAAAGAGTTGAGCAGGAAAAAATGAGGGCTGTGGTGTTTTTTTTTGTGTGTGAGGAATAGATGGATGAATTTAGTTCATGAACTAACTGGTTTCTGCTACTGTTGCTGCTTAAATAGCTTGGTGTGGTCGCTGTGTGTTTGGAATTGATTCGATGTGTCTTGTATTCGATGGAAAGTAACCTTTTGCCTTTTCGTGCTTTGAGACTTGAAAAAATGCATACGGTAGAGCTACACATGTGGTGTTAATATTTAATTATTAATACAATTCAGCCCAAAGTACATGGACAAATCAGCATCAGTTTTGTCCATGAGCTTCATAGACATAGTTTACCAATACCATCCCTTTCAAAGGTGGGTTTTTGTAGATTGTCTGAGTTGCTTTCTTTTGTGTATAGCTCAGACGAGTAATGTGCGTGTTGTTAAGGCTCAACCACTCTACTCCCTCTCCGCTGGTTGTCCAACACGACAGCAGTGTTTGGAAAGGACTGTTCAGAGTTTCAGCCTCACATGGTACATTCCACCGCCAAAGCGTGGTTTCTGTCATGCTGCTTCTCCCATGACATCAGCATGTTCTTCAGAATGCCTGTGTTGCAGTGAATGCATTCCTCCATGACACCTTTACTCAGGAATGAGTTCCTTCTCAAAACAGAGACACAGTTTCAGGAGGCGGGGGGGGGGTTAGTAGTAGAATGTTTCTCATAGTCATATTTGGTCCTCAAGGCAACCAGACAGAGGGGGAAAAATCTCAGCAATTAAACTCACTCGTAGGCTGAAACTCTCTAAATGGTGTCTTTGTTTTGGGGGCGGAGGATGTAAGCACTTTTTCTGTTAGGGTTGGGATAAAGTTCACTTCAAATTTAAAACATAATTTCCCTGCCGCTTGTTTCTCTTTTGTACGACACTCAAAATCCAGCCCTCCAGCCCATGGACTGTACATGGAGAGGCTTAAGAACCCCAATCCATCACTGCATTCAAATCACTGGATTCAAAACAGGAAAAAAACAACCGCATCTACAGCAGAAACTAGTTAGTTCATTATACATCAACAATGAGCCTGCAATAATGGACACATGGCAAATTGTGTTTATTGCTTTCCAAAAAGCCCATTTGAAGTCCTGCATGATAATTATAGACAGTTCGTCCCAGAGCATCCCCAGCTAAGGGACTCTGGGGGTACAGTGCTAAGTGGTTGCTCTGTCATCCTGTGCCGGCTGCCTGCTTCTCTTCGGACTCCTCATTAGCGCAGACCAGCAGACGTGTTTTCAAAAGGCAGGGCCGAGTCCACAGGCCACGGCTATCCACAATCAAACGCTTAAATTTCGGTGCAATTAAGCTGAAATCGTCCAAACATGGAGGGCAACAAAGGGAACAGTTTCTTTTTTCCCCGTCTGTTTTTTCAGAAGCTCACTTCTTACAGTCTGCTAACTGTTTCTCATGGGGGTTGTGTGCACAGACTTGCATTCACTCTCCCTGTGTGCAATATCATTTGAGCAGCAGGCAGGAATAAATAATCATTAGATAACGCTGTTGGCATACGGCATATTTATTTTAATATATAAATAATAATGCTTATGTTCATTCATGTTAAAAGTTATTATGTTTATGTTATGTTTGTATCAAGACAAGTTAACAAGTTAACTGAAAGGATAATACTGTTTTTATTCGAGTATATATAATATATGCCTCTTCAATCAGTCACGCATCATAGACAAAATAAACCAACACGGAAGTGACATTTCTACAAAATGGGATACAAAATACTTTGCCGCAGATACCAGGCCTTTTCTATAAATTTTGCCAAAGCAAAAACATCATTTTTAAACAGCCAGCACAAAATCTCCCCTTCATATTTCCAAAATATATCAGGATAGGTCTAGAAGGCAGGCCATAGCATGATTATTTGGAAAAAATGAATGTTTAGTCAGATTTATTGATGAAATTACACAAAACAAAATATCTGCGTCATGATACCTGTATCCTGAACATGCTTCTTCAGTCAGTCACGCATCAAAAATGAACCAACTCGGAAGTGACATTTCAACTTGAATTTGAACAGTGCAACAGTGTAAGCTGTGAAAGTGCACCAGCGGTAATGTCAACATTTGTGAAAATCAGGATCAATATATTCTGTATTCTTATTGTCCAAGAACAAGTCAAACATTTGGTCAGAGAAACATCTGTAATCAAACTCTCTGATTGGGCCGTCACTGTAACATTGCAGCAATTCATTTGTATCAGCACATGCATACATGACTTGAACAACAAATCAAAAAAGCATGTGATTACGGTTGGATTGTGTTTTTAATAAATTGTCTTCACTGAATCAGATGGTCATTAGCGTGCTGCGAATTTCAAGCTCAGAAAGTTAGCTTGGCTCATGATACATGACTCATATTTCCCCAAAGATAACAAAGCGTGCTGTCGGCTCTGCCAGTGCTTTGCAGTGAAAGAAAGGAGCAACATGTAGTTCTAATGTATAATGCACACCTGTTATATTAAGTTCTAAAAAAGAGGGTTATGGAAAGTAAGGGTTATAATAAAACATTTATAATTAACACTGTTTAAATAAACAGTAAAGTTACAACAGGTATATAACTATTTGCAGGTGAATTGTAAGTATTTTAGTTGAAAGCATAACAAGAATTTGCATTTGTTAAATACAGTTATCTAGTTCAAATAAACCAGTAAACTAAAGATAAATAAATGTTTTAATCATGAGTGACCTCTCTCTGTGTGGCAGAGATCAGTGCCATCAAACTGGCGAAGGAGCAGCAGGTGGCTCAGGCCCGTAGGAAGGCCACGCCTGTGGTGGGGGACATGCGCCCGCTAGTGGACGCCCTGCCCGAACTCTCTCTGCTCACCGCCACCACTAAACCAACAACCACAGCCACCCGCACAAAGGCCAAAGCGTGAGTATACAGTAGACACCATTGCTCTTGGGTGCTCCTTGTTGGTGCCCCCAATCCCAATCCTCCCCCACCTTTCTTATGCAGCCCTTGCCACTTAATCTACTAAACCCCACTTCTACTGCACCCCCCATAAATACACAAATAGGCTGACACCAGACATAATTTCACTGCATTTCTTACTTCCTATATGCATGTGACAAAAAACTTCCTTGTATCCTTGTATTCTTTATAACGTTATGTGAACATGTGTGTTATTATGCCGTGATACTCTTCCAAATACTCTAAATATCTGGGTTGATTACAGGGATATTATGTGAAATTGAAATACACAAGGCTACACACATATGGCAACTATTCATAAGGATTCCCCTGTAAGTTGAAGCACGCACAGCAAGCTAGGTGTTGAGTTATTAGGATTTTCATAATTTAATTACAGTAGTAACTGTAGAACAGGTACAATAACTACACAGCAGGGGTTGCGTTAGCTGGAAATTGGTCGGAAATTTACGTGTAGTTTGTTTTTGATTTGAACAAGCAGCGGAGAACTGTCATTCCATGAAGTCGCGCCGCAAGTAAGCAGGAATTCATGGAATTGCAGTTGTGTTGCTGCAATGCTAATTTATTCAGCATAAATTATTTCCGTTGACTATTCCTATTTTAGGGGGGAAAACCCAGGGCAACTAAAAAGATATCACAGCCACCCATCTAAAATCTTCAGTAAGGGTCTCTGTACCTACTCTCATTTAAACCTGCACAACTCCCTTAAAGGTGTGGGCTTTTGAACATTGTAACATAACATTCCGTTCAGCAACAATTCAAGGTTCTAAAATTCTATGTTGAATTCAATGAACCCAGATATTCTTTAGAACGTTCATTTTTCAACATTCCTGTCACACCGGTGTGACGGTGCACCTTTAAGGGTCATAGCTGTCACTATGTTATTACCAGGGCTGTGGGGAGGGGCCGCTGGGATTGTGAGTGAGGGGCTGTGATCTCACAGCAATGATCTTATACAAACAACAGTATCATGCCCGTTTTTGAGCTTACGTCAGCTGGCCAAGTGTTACGACCCACCGGGAATTCTCCTGACTCTTCCGATTCCTTGTCAGTTTGCAATGTTTGTGCCGAGTTCATTTGTGCTGACCACACCACAATTTGTTTGTTTTATTGCAGTTTAAATGTATAGGCAATTAAATAGCTATTTAAAACATATATCCACTATATATTTTGTATGTTCGGTATTCTGGAATTTGTCCGGTCAAAACATTTGTTTAGCCTAACCTATGATACACAGCAAATCTAATGATAAATACATTGGAAGGTGCTGAGTTTTCAGCCCTTTGTTGTAGTAGTCCTTCTTGTGGAGGATGCACCTAATCAGGATGCTGCCCATATCCCATCACCATCAGAAGAGAGGCTTTTAGGATGTTACCATCAGAACTATATCAAACCTGACTCAACCACAGCATAACAAGAGCACAGGGGTTTCAGTCTGAGTTCAGTGATGTGGCATCTAGTGAAGGTTTATGACCTTCAGTTTTAGGGTGCTGACTATAGTTGTAATGCTTCTATCCCCCCTCTAACCCCTCTCCCCTCCCCTATAGTAGTCTGGGTTATTTGATCTGTTTTCTGTCACAGTAAAATTGTGTTGAAATGACATGCATGTTATACGAGTGACCTCACACAGGCGCTTTCATGGCCTGTAATGGTTCTGCTGCTGACATATGCAGGAACTAGGCCACGGGGGCATTCCCATCATATGGATTTATGGCTCTCTACCAAACCCCCCACCCCCCCCCCAACTCACACAGACACACACACATCACCACTCCATCTCCACACTCCCATAAGCACACACACACATATACAGACACAGACATTCCCCACCCCATTACCTTTTGGTTCTGACTGGGAACTGTAATCTTCTGTTAGTTTGTACAACCCCGTTTCCAAAAAAAGTTGGGATTCCGAATGTGATAATCTCACAAAGCCACATTTAGTTACAAAAAAGACATGGGCAACAAATCAAATGCTGAAACTGATTTTGAATTTGATGCCAGCAACAGGTCTCAAAATAGTTGGGACGGGGTCAACAAAAGGCAAAAAAGTTGTGTAATGCTAAAGAAAACACAAAGAAGACCATTTCTAATAAGGTTAACTGGCACCATGATTGAGTATGTAAAAAAACATTCCAGAGAGGCAGAGTCTCTCAGAAGTAATGATGCAGAGGTATTCATCAGGCTGTGAAAACCTATGGGCAAATAATGCAACTATGTAAGGAAATTGCTCCTCAACATAAAATTTGGGAAGAATTTGGGGGTTTCATCATCTATAGTACATAATGTATGCATGATTTTCAGGGACTCTGATGGCACTGCATTAAAAACAGACATATTTCTGCAAAGAAAGTCACTGTATGGGTTCAGGAAAACTTACAACCTGTCTATGAGCACAGTGTTGCATCTGTTCTCTGAAATCTGCAGTTTTGTTTTAAAATCATGGACTCAGTAATGCATCCTCTGGGCTAAAGAGGATAGGGACAATGTTAACTTGTTATGAGTGCACAGTTCACACTGACAAAAGCCAGCATCTATGATGGTATGGGGTTGGATTAGTGCCTATTGCATGGGCAAATTGCAAATCTGGAACGGCATAATTAATGCTGAATGATATACAAGTTTTGAGCAACATATGCTGCCATCCAGATACCGTCTTTTTCAGGGAAGACGATGAATATTTCTTGAACACTACAGTGATCTTTTATGTTGCACCAACGATAGTTTTGTTTTGACATTTTGTTAAATGAGCCCATGGTGCTGACCTGAGCTGTGTCTTTTAATACCTCTTGAATTGTGCTTTGGATATCATTCAACACATTCTATTCTCCAAATGCTAGACAACCAGTTTACCAAACAGGGTGTAATTTGTGAAATGATAAGCAATTACACTTTTAAACCTATTTTTCAAGTATGTATTACTTTTATGAATTTATTTATACTCTGAGTATGACCACACTTTTACTGCCACTGAAATAACTGATTGTCCCCCACCCCCCACCCCCCCCACGCTTCATCAGTGGAGAGAAGAAGAAACCCAGCTCCGTGAACTTCAGTAAGATGAAGCCAGCTCAGAAGAGGAAACTAGTGTAAGCCCCACTGCATTCATTACTTTGTTATTACCCCCCACACACACACACACACACACACACACTACCGACCCAGGATTGTCATTGTGTTTGAGATGTCCACTCACACACTTTATAGTGTTCTATCAAATGTATCCCGGAGGCCAGAAATACTCTCTTCTAATTGGCTATAAATTATATTAATTCTAACTGGCTATTTGCAGGTAGCTATTAATTGAGTACAACAGGACTCCTATGAAGTAAATTTGGTGATAAAGTTTAATTAGTGTTCAAAGAGTATTCCAATTGGTGAAGGAAACTCTTTGGCTCTGCCTTGTCCATCAAATCCAGGGCACCTCAGTGGCAGTTATCCCTTGCATGTTGTCAGTGTTATTGTTAGCGTATTGTGTTAGTGTAATCATCAGTTTGTTGTCAGTGTTTTGTGTAGAACAGGCTTTGTGTGTTTGTGTAACTGTGACCCTCCATGTGTGTGCAGGGAGACTGAGACAGCGTGGTTCAGTCAGGCCCTGAAGAACCCCACCCTGAAAGCCAACCCCCTGGCGGCCATCACCGATCACCTGAGGAAACGTCTAAAACAGGAAGAAGAGCAGAGTTAACCTCGACCACCACCACAATCCTGTTGTCTGATTGGACATGGAGTTGGCCACATTCACTTCTTCAGGATCCTCTTCTCTGATTGGACACTGTGTTAGCCCCACCCAGTCTTCCAGGATGCTCTCGTCTGATTGGACACTGAGTTTGCCTTACCCACTTCCTTAGCATTCTCTCGTCTAATTGAACACCATGTTAGCCCCACCCAGTCCTCCATGATCGTCTTGTCTGATTGGACATTGAGACACAGACTCAAACATAAATCCACCCTCATCCCCTGTTCCTACCCCTCAGACCTGCATCCTAACCTATACTTCCCCATCAGGACTCTTGTCGTTATGTATTATGACGTTAGTATGATGGCAGTGTGTTCTTTTGATTGATGCCTTGTTTGGAGTTGATATGGTTGCATGGAAGGTGATGTGAAAAGGCTTGGTGTGCACTACTTGGTTTACAGATCAAATGAATCACTATTTATGTGAGTGGTTGAACTCCCCCTTGTCATGGGGTTGCCTCTGTTAATCAAAGTCAAGTCAATTACTCATTTGCATATATTAAAAACAAAACTGAAAAGCCATCCACAGGTCATCCAAACTAGCTTTTGTGGTTTGTTTAATCTGCCCTGCAGTACTGATCTCACGGTAATCTTCGGATCGCTTGTCATGAAGAGTCAGAGTCAGGTCAGAAGAGTCAGGTCCGTTCTGGGCCTGCGACCAAAAATTGGCCTCAGTCTCACAACGTTTGATGTATCCGTGGCAACATGGCATAACAACAACAACCACCTCACCACAGAAGTAGGCGACATTCCCAGTAGCCTGGTCCCACATGTGGGTGTGAAACAGCTTCTAGCCACTGAAGAGTCAACATGATTCAGATGCAAATAGTTTGTGTGTGTGTGTGTGTGTGTTGTACGAGAGAGAGAGAAAACGGCCAGACAGTGAAGGCGTGTGTCGAGTTGAACTTGTCTGCTGCTAAACAGAGGGGCTTTGTGAAGAGGTTGCTGCATGGTTTGAATCCCAGACTAGTTACGGATGTAGAAGTAATGAGAACATTACCCTCTACTGTCCCCCCGTCAGAGGCACTTAGGAGGCTGTTTCTTTACAGATAGAGGTCACAGTGATGGGTGGTTGTTTGGATGTGGGTTGGCGGTGTCGCAGTGATTACAATCTGAGGCACAGTGGTGAAATGGACAAGGTTTGGATTTGGGGTGCAAGTCATTGTGCAGGGGGCTTGAGTAAGCATAAAGCATGCTTACCATCTACAGCTGGCTGGGTCACTGTTAACAGAAATGATAGAATCTGAAACATCATGTACTGTACCATCATCACCATGTACACACAATTTGTGTATGGAGATTTTCCGTAAATCACACAACAGCAAGGTGGCCTTTGGGGTGTGGTGGAGGGGGGTGGGTAACGTATTTGATTCATATTGGGTGGAGCAAAGGCAGCAGAGGAAACTGATGGGAGTAATGATCGTCCTCCCATCGAGGCGCCAGTCAGATCATATTTGAGAAAAGTAAAATCCAATCAATGGCAAGGGTCTGTGCGCAGGGACTGTGCCATTAGCACTGTTTAATAATGCATAGAGCAGGTCGAAGGACGCGTCGGCCACGTAATCAGACCCCTCCAAACCTACGACAAACACCCGTGTCACGTTCACACACTCCCACCCTCACCCTACTAGATCTCTAATTAACCCATCAGAATGCCAAAATGTTGTCTCAGTGAAGCGACCTGCTTGGATTAGGGGTACACAAAAATTTCGTAACACAGTTCGTTGTGTACC
Organism: Alosa alosa; assembly: GCF_017589495.1. NCBI lineage: Eukaryota > Metazoa > Chordata > Actinopteri > Clupeiformes > Clupeidae > Alosa > Alosa alosa. The sequence continues at coordinate 15,817,573 of NC_063211.1, read as the reverse complement.
TCGGGTTTAAAGTCACCGTTCAGTTCATTTTTGGTACAGTAAGCCTGTAGGTATTGCTAACCTTAAATTCACGAACAATATTTTTGATACATTCTGAGAATAGTATTTTAAAAAGGTGTCTATGATTTTTGACGTTAATTGACTAAACTGACATATGGTCCACTACTTAATATGTTTGTGTGGGTACTCAAATTTGAAACATGGTCCGCATTACTGTTAAAGACTGCATTTGGTCCATTCGGTATACATCTGTATTAAACCTAACTTTGTGTACCTAAACAGTTCTGTACAAATATGTGTACCTTTACACCCCTAGCTTGCATACATGTTAACTGAGAAGTTCGTGATTCTATTCCAATATCCTTTTTTTTTTTTTTTATCACACTCAGTAAATTTCTCATTATTGTTCTAGCTGTCCCCTCTCTATGTGCGCCCAAGAAAACTGCAGTGTATGTACACAAGTCCTGAAGCTGTAAATTGGGAAGTTCTTCAGAGCCAGAACCATGCACTGATCCAGCCAATCGACACATCGCTTCAGTAACACGGACGTTGATTGGCTCCTTAGCTCATAATATCACCAATTTTTTACCAGAATTATGGACTGATCCTTTAATCCATCAGAGCGCCCCAAACACTGCGTTGGTGTTGTGCGCCAGTGTGGATGCATGGGAAGTGTAGCGTGTGAGAGAGGCCATTAGCCATTAGGCAAGGCAACCTCTGCTGCTGAGCACAACCTTATTGTGTTAAAGCAGCTTATGAGGGACGTGAGCCCAGCGTGGAGATATGAGCCGCTATTAGGGTTATAAATGGCTTATGCATTAATCACTTGATGTATGTGTGCGTGTGTGCATGAGTGAGAGAGTGTGACCAAAAACAGTGCGTGGTAGTCAACAGATGGACTCAAAAATAAGCAATATTTTAGGCAGACAAAAAAAGAAATACTGCAATTACTTCCAAATGTGCAAATAAATCTCTCTTGGCCTCTTCATTAACGTCTGTACAAAGGCCCAGTTTATATTTTCTTATAGCTCTGTACATGCTCTTCGTGTGTGAAACATCTCATATGCATAAAGTGACATAGGAATAACATATTTATAACATTAACTCAGTTTTGTCAATATACAGTAGTCACCCATATAATTTCAATGTCTTTACTGCAGTCATCATGTACCACTATGTCGTCCTTAAAAAAAAAAGTTGCACAGTGAGTGTGTCCTTCCCTCCTGACGGTGTGTGCCTCTGGCTTGTCGTCAAAACTTTGCCATTACTGCTCTCATCTCTTCTCTCCATCCTTCCTGTTCATCCCCTCTCTTGTGTCACGCCATTTCCTGCTTTGCGCTCGCTCGGCTCGGCTCGAGTCCGAGGTTCCAGTATTTCTGCGGCCCTTTGCTCTATTGCTTGAGCGTATCACTCCGTCCACTTCACTTGCAGGATGCGGAGGGGCTCGCCGCACTGTGCCGGCTCTCCGTCTCTCCCCAGAGCAGGGCTTTGCTCTCCAGCATTTCCTTCCTCCTGGTTAGGCAGAGGATTGAACAGACGTGACAGCCGGGCAGCCCCCCTCCCCAAACACGTACACACACACACACAAACAGACACAGACATAGACATGCACACACATGTGCAGCACAGCAACACACACACACACACATGCGCACAGCAGCACACACGTGGTAAAGTGTGTGAGTCAGAATGCAAGCCATCTACATTGTGAGTTATGTACACACACACACACACACACACACACACACACACACACACAGCAACTCACTGATAAATATAGAAATGCACAATAACTCATGTAGGCCTACACAAAATACACACTTACATCTTCACACACTCAAACACACACACAGACCCACATGCAGGCCTCAGTAGTGGCTCAGCAGAACTACTTTAGTGTATACATATTTATGTGGGTTTCAGAGTCCCAACATAAGTGGCGGGTTGGGAGATTTTGATCTTCAGGGTTTCAAGTCTGTGTTTCTCCCTGTTGGCATGAGTCATGGTGTCTGTAAGGTGGACAGTTTCAGATTAGAAGACCAGTCACTCCAGCAAATAGAGAGGGCCCTAATTTAAATGAAGGGTATAGTGCAAAGTCACTAAGCAACTTTGCCCACCATTTAAATTCAATAAAAACACAATGGCTGTGTCTCAAACCGTCTACCTGATTCAAATATTTTTAAGTATATACACTGTGTTCCAAATTATTATGCAAATTGGATTTAAGTGTCATAAACATTATTTTTTTTGTTTTTCAATTAAACTCATGGATGGTTTTGTTTTTTCAGAGCTCTTTGTATCATTGAAATCAATCTCAGACACTTGTGATAATTAGTTTGCCAGGTGAGCAATCAAAGGGAAACTATTTAAGAAAGATGATCCACATTATAAGGCATGCCACAGGTTTCAAGCAATATGGGAAAGAAAAAGGATCTCATCTCTCTGCTGCTGAAAAGCATGAAATTGTGCACTACCTTGGACAAGGTATGAAAACATTGGATATTTCCCGAAAACGTATGTGTGATCATCGTACTGTGAAGAATTTTTTTTGTCGCTGAGTCAGAGCACAGGCAGGTTCGTGCAGACAAAGGCATAATAAGGTTTCTGCCAGACAAATTCATACGATTAAGAGAGCAGCTGCTAAAATGCTATTGCAAAGCAGCAAACAGGTATTTGAAGCCGCTGGTGCCTCTGGAGTCCCGCAAATCTCAAGGTGTAGGATCCTCAAGAAGTTTGCCAGTGTGCATAAACCTACTATTCGGTCACCCCTAAACAATGCTCACTAGCAGAAACGGTTGGAGTGGGCTCAGGAATACGTGAAGACTAATTTTCAAACAGTTTTGTTTACGGATGAGTGCCGTGCAACCCTAGATGGTCCAGATGGATGGAGTAATGGATGGTTGGTGAATGACCACCATGTCCCAACAATTCTGAGACGTCAGCAAGGTGGCGGAGTCATGTTTTGGGCCGGAATCATGGGGAGAGAGCTGGTAGGCCCCTTTAGGGTCCCTGACGGTGTGAAAATGACCTCGGCAAAGTATGTAGAGTTTCTGACTGACCACTTTCTTCCGTGGTACAAAAAGACGAACCGTGCCTTCCGTAGCAAAATCATCTTTATGCATGACAATGCACCATCTCATGCTGCAAAGAATACCTCTGGGTCATTGGCTGCTATGGGCATACAATGAGAGAAACTCATGGTATGGCCCCCATCTCCCCCTGACCTCAACCCTATTGAGAACCTTTGGAGCATCATCAAGCAAAAGATCTATGAGGGTGTGAGGCAGTTCACATCCAAGCAGCAGCTCTGGGAGGCTATTCTGCAAAGAAATTAAAGCAGAAACTCTCCAAGAACTCACAAGTTCAATGGATGCAAGAATTGTGAAGGTGATATCAATTAAGGGGTCCTATGTTAACATGTAACTTGGTCTGTTGAGATGTTTTTGATTGAAATAACTTTTGATTTAATCTATATGACCTCCTAATGCTGCAAATTCCACAAATGACCATTTTTAGTTCTTTACAACCTACAAAATGTCTTGAAACTCTGTTGTGCATAATAATTTGGAACAGTGCGTTTTGAGTTTTTTATTTTTGAAAAAAAAAATACTGTTATCTACGACGGAGTATTAGGGCCACACATGAAGGAAAAAAATATTTTTGCCATGACGAGATTAAACTCGACATGTCGACTTTAAAGTCGCCATGTCAACATTAAACTCGACATTTCGAGAATAAAGTTGAAATGTAATATCGACTTTAATCTTGACGTATCGACTTTAATGTCGCCATGTCGACATTAAACTCAACATTTCGAGAATAAAGTTGAAATATCATGTCGACTTTAATCTCGACGTTTGACATTAAACTCAACATTTTGAGAATAAAGTTAGTTTGGAGAGAATGACTGCTCGACGCATTGAAAGGAGGACGAATGAAACAATGCAACAAGTGCAACAATGATTCAGAGTGTTCGAAAAGTAACAATGATTAGACATAGGCTAGGGCCTATATCATGTGGACAAAACATAGAACATATTAACCCACGCTGCTCAGCCAAATACTTTGCTGTTAGGTCCTTATCAATGGAGTTACAGGCGATAAATGCGATGGCCTATAAACGCCATAGCGGTTTATTTATTTATTGTAGGCCTATTATTAAAGTGTTGTTCTAAACATTTAGTTGTTGCATCTAAATGTTCAACTTCATGCTTATGCACTAGAGGCATACTAGGCGCTCCAATCCTAGACTTTCACGCTGTTTGTTTGTAATGGATGCAAAACAGCCCATTGCTGAATGTCTATGGAGGGACGAATGAAGCTGTCCTCCCGACCACCCCATGTAGGCTAGTAGCCTACATATGCACACAAAGTGTATAAATAAAGTGCATGCACACATATTCTCTCACGAGATCAAAATAGTATATATGCTTAGGCTATACCTGTGTTTCTAGCCTCCTATAGGTATTGCAGGTGAGACATGGAAAAGCAGTTTTAGAAAAATTAGTTTTGCCATGTTATCCTATGGAGAGTGACGCCCGTGGGTCATGAAGGGCAGTTATTTGGATGTGCAGTGGCCTTAACCACGTAAAACAGAGTGAAATAACATTTTGTATAGAAACATCATTGGATACATATATTTTTCTAGCTCTTTAGCCTAAACGGCATAGTTTCCATAACCGCGAGACAGCACTTCACGATGACGGCAATGATAGTTAACAGACAAGACGCAATCTATCTGAATATCTGCAATCTATCTGAAATAACACCTATTTGAAGCCCATTTTTCATGTAACATATTGTGTATTAGTGTAGGCTACATAGCTTAAACTGTGTAGGCAGTAGGGCCTATTATGAAGTTTATCGTCAGCATGTCGACTTTAAAGTCGACACGTCGAGATTAAAGTCGACATTAAATTTCAACTTTATTCTCGAAATGTCGAGTTTAATCTCGCCATGGCAAAAATATTTTTTCTCTTCATGTGTGGCCCTAATACTCCGTCGTAGGTATCATTGTGAGGTTTGTTCAATAAAATTTGAATTCTATACTCTAACGGTTGATGACTCGAAAATTATACTGACTTTCATTTGCATCAACTATTTAGGAAAAAAATTTAATTTGCATAATAATTTGGAATGCAGTGTAGTGCAGATATTGGGACTATACTAACCATCGAAAAGTGGGCATTACGGATGGAAGCGCTCAGTACACAGTGCACACTAGAAGTGTACTGACAGAAGTATGCGGTTTGAGACACAACCCATGTCTACGTTTGAACCACATGAAGGGGAAATGTATTATCAGATGGATGAAGGCATGGTGGAGCAGCACTAATGTCGCCGTCATCATGACAATCGGTCAACACGGTTTTGATTTCCAAATCCTCTGTTGCGAGTCTGTGTCGCTTTAGATGAAAGCGTCTGCTACAGTAAATACCAGTTAACTTCCTACCTTTTAGAAATGTTTTCATGGTTATTGGCAATAATAATTACTATGAAACAAGCTTTGTTTTGCTTTGTGCTTTCTTCTTCTCTTTGGAAAGTTTATCTGTGTGTGTGTGTGTGTGTGTGTGTTTTCTCTTCTATGAAACCACTGAAGGTGCTTTACTTGTCTGATATACTTATGTCTGCAATCAATGAAGCTGTACACAATTTAAATTACTTGTGTTTTGTTTTAACTAAAAAAAGATAATTAATGTTTTGAAAGGACCCTTGTGTTCCAGAGCCTCTCACTGCACAATGACTTTCTCTGATGGATGACGGACTTTTTTGCAGATCAGGTCATTTTGTCTCTCAGCGCCAGGTCTTCAGTTTCTGGAGTGACACAGCAGAGAGGGAATATGGTGGTAATGAGCTTTTAAAGAGGCCTGAACAACATGGCCACTCAGCAAACAGGACTCCACTTGCATCCTCAAGTCCCTGTTATGAATCATCAATCAATAGACACTCAAGTCAATAATGTAATTTATTTGAAGAATCTCATTCTGATTAACGATTTTAGGCGTATCATTTATCTAGTTTGAATATTATTTTCTCTATTGATCCTTTGCTTTGAGTACACCAACCAAATAACATGTTTTGGTTTTTAAATACTATCAAAATTATATTTAGACATTTCTTGGAATTGTCAGACTTGCTGACTGGTAATAGCATTGGTCACTGGGCTGTTGTTCATTTCAAATGCTGTGATTCCGGTTTTTAGCACTTTAAGGCCCTTTTCTGGTTTGTTTTGGATGAACTAGAGTGGTGGACACCGAAATTTTGATGATTGGTCCTGTCTCGACTTTTCTGACTCGTTTTGAATCGCCTTTGACTTCTCAGGGTGGCTGGCAATGGGCATACTGTAGTAGGCTACTCAAACATGTCCTAAAAACAACCCTTAACGCTCGCTTTCAAAACTGTGCAACTCACCGAGTGGTTAGTGGTGTTCGTTGATGTTCCAAAACAAGTAGCGTAGCGAAATACAGTTTCTGTCGTCTTTTATTTGGCATTTTGTAAAATCCCATTGATTTCTGTTAGAAGACTCATTGCACGTTGATATTACTGCGCCACCGTCTATGCTTCAGGCTCACAATTGAGCGGAAGTTTATACGCGGTTGTGAGGTGTCTGAAAAAATAGTTCCACAATAGCAAATAAGAGGGCTGGAAATCATACATTGCGCCGATATATTTACAGTGCATGAAAATGCACTGTTCTGTTATCCGAAGTATTCTTCTTCTTCTTATTATTCTTCCCACCAAATTTCTGCATCTAATTCAGCTTTAACCGTTTAACGTAGAAACTTCGTTCAAACTTTGTAACGTAGGTCTTGAAAAGGACACGTGGGGAATGTATTTTTCACTTTTGTAAACTTTATACTTTTTGAGATATTAATAAAAAACAAGCTTATTTTTGCTGGGCTGATGACATCACAATGGGCTGATGACATCACAATGGGCTAATTAACTTGATTTGCACCTGTATCAACTTCCAGCTGCTCACTACTAGGACCGATCAAAGGGCCAGTTAAACTGATTGCACCTGTATCAACTGCTTTCTGCTTAACTAGGCCAACTCTCTCTGTGTCTCTCCATTCTACAAGGATATAAGGCACATTCCATCCAACTTTCTATCCATTCATCCTCTTCAAACCATTCACTCATCCACCCATTAAACTATACATCAACATCCATTAAACAATCTGCCTATCAACATCTATTCAACTTTCTGTCTATTAACATCCATTACACTATCTAAATTCAACTTTTAAACTATATACTCTGTCTCAGGCTTTAAGCATACAATCTGGCTCTCTTAAGACTACTATTTCCTCTGCCCACAACTGTTTCAAAATACATGTCCTTACTACAATAATTCACTATTAAATAATTTAACTATTTAAACTACTCAACTATTTAACTGTTCAGCCATTTCAACTGTCAGTTGTTATCAACTATGACTCCTGCCAACTGTTTCCCAATAAAAGTTTGTTTGGCATTTTATGTTAATATACAGTATGTTTATATTTTCATGCACTGGTAATTTCCTCAAAATTACATTTTCTAGTTAAGATAATGACCACAGTCATGGTAACAGTGGGAGTGTTTTTGTCCTTACATGTTTTTGATCTAGCACAAGGAGTGGCTGACAGTGACTTAATTTTTTTTTTATAGGCTATGTAGGCTATCCCTGATTCTGATAGTGGCAGAAGTTAATGAGCCAATAGACATACAGTGAGAGTGGCTGGCTAGCTGTATGGTGTGTGTGTGTGTGTGTGTGTGTATATATATATACAAGCTTAGGACCCAGTCTCCAGGGTCCACTGCCATCTGGACACACGGCAGGAATTTCTGACAAGCTGCACAAACTAACATTTCATTTAGTAGGCTAACCTACCTGCAGTCCTGTGTTTAGATCTGGCAATGTGTTCCAATTCAGTTGCTATCTAGTCTAATTTGATAATTTATGTGATTGCCATGAGGAAATATTTAGTTCTATAAGCTCAGTAGGCTATCTGTTTTTTTTAAGGACACTTGCATCTTATTTGCATGTTACATAGCACAGCAAGAGTAGCCTTTAAAAACTAGCCCATCTGGTGCAGATATCTGGTTCTAAATTTAGTTTAATATGCCAACATGCGGCATAAATATATCTACACGCCACAAATTCCGCCATTAGAAATAAATGTGTGAAGATCTTAATTTTAACCAATAGACCAGTACGATTCACCTGTCAAAGCTCTCTAAGCAAATCAGTGTTTAAAGCTTGGTATCCGCCCAAAAAGTATTGGCCAATCAGGTGAATAGAACTTAAGTTGCTCATGCCTACTTCGCATTACACATTCAACGTCCTATGGAAAATCTCTATAACTCTTTCTTACCCAATCATATTAATGTTTTATTTTCTAGTTTCTGTGCACAGCGTGGACAACAGTGCCTGCATTCCTACCCTGTTATTGGAACAGCTGATTTATTGTTTTCTGCGCCATTCATCCTTGGGTCCTGCAGCCAGCCGAACAGTAACAGACAAAATCGGGCAACAAGCAAGAGCGTGTATGTAGCCTACACATTGTTGCAACAACGACGTGTGACCAAGCTTCGCAAGGAGGCTGCCTCCATCAACATCCCCAAAATCGTAAGTAAACGGCTATGATTGTGTCTTTGATGAAACAGGAGTAAGTGTGATTCTGCGTGCGGGAATGCTTCTGGTTCGTAGCATAATAGCTTTTCGGGTTACTTTCTTGCGGCAAATAGAAACTGCTTTCATGTTGGGTCGTGACAGTTTAGCAGGTCCATTGTTCAGGGGGTATCCGTGCCGCCGACAGCTGTCAAATAGCAATGTTTAGCGACTTCTGTACCATTTTGATCAGTCTAGTACTAGGCAATTACGTTATATTGTAGGCTATGCAGAATGTATTGTCTGCTGGGTTTTTAGGATGTCTTAGGCTACTGCGGTTAGGCTACTGCAAGCGAGAAAATCATGTGAGCGCCACTCATTTGCATTGGTTCACATAGGTTGCAAGACAGTTCCGCCTGCAAACTTGCTGCTCGCCCAATGTGACAAATAATGATAGGCCTACGGTGAAATCGTTCTGTAATTTACAATAATGAATTTCAACACAACTAATGCAGGAAGTATAGCCTATCAAGACAACGCAGACCGGCCAAACGCTTCCTTATTGCACTGTGCGCCTAAATCAAACACCTGCTATGATGCATTTATTCAGCAAATTACAGACTTTCTGAACATATTTTTATGAAGACTGTATCATGCCATAACATTTAAGCCGTTTCTGCTTCAGTGCTGAGAAACGTATGTTTCGTCTGAGTATCTGATAATCATCATTGTCTTGAATCCATTCTCTCATAGGCTATTGAACTGTTTACCTTGGAACAACTGTTTTAGTGTCTTGTATAACAGTGTCTTACACTAGTCATACATTTGACCATAACAGCTACTGGTATGCTGAGAAACTTCAGTTGTTCATAACTGAGTCTGTGTGTGTAGAAGAGTCTATCTCAGTGGTTTTTGAATGATGCCTTTGAGAGATGCACTTTTGACTGGCATTGAAATACTCTTCCCTAAAGGTTTTTTTTGTCAGTAGCTTGATCTAACACACACACACACACACACACACACACACACACACACACACACAGTTTGTTTAAATATTGTCCTTTGGGCACTTGACTAGCCTGGTGGGCCATCCTATATCATTATAGTCATGTATAGTCTGGAATCTAACCATTCACCTCGCTTAATCCAAGGGGCGGGCAGAGAATTGTCTTTCAAACTGCCTAGGCATGCAATAGGCCAGCGCTATGACCATATCCGTATCCAGTCGGCAAAATGGCAAATACATCCTTCTTCGAAAGGAATGACTTAAGTGCATTGTGTTGCTCAACTTTCAAAGAAAAGCACAAGTCCAACTCCTCCAAAGTTGACACCAACGCCGATTCAAACAACCGCTCTTCGTTCGCCATAGCCACCTTCCTTGTTGTTCACCGTCGCAGGACTGTCGTTATCCTGTTAAGCCCGCCTTAAGACGCTCTAACAAAATAGAGCGCTGTGATTGGATGACGTCCACGGCGTCAGCCAATAGAAATACCTATGGTTTGATACTAGACGTACAGGCTGAGCAAATTAATTTGCCGCCGCTAGGGTGCGTCTAGATTTCTAGGCTAACACTTGACATTATCACACAAAAGTTTCTGGTATTAGAGTTTCCTGAGCACAATAAACCATAGCCTAGTATTTATTGTCTTTACCTTTAATTGCTGCTGATAGAATTAACTTTACATATTTAGATGGTACATTTAATATTCAAGGGAATGCTTCTAATTTTATTTCTTATATGCTTCTAATCTTATTTCTTAATAAATAAGTAAATAGAAACACATGCATGTAAAGACACTGAGATGCTATGCATTTTCCTTATCCCAGCATCTTCATGTCCACTTTGCAGGATGTGAATGACCAGCGCCACTTGTCCATGACCCTAGAGTTTTCTTATGTCTATACTTGACTGGACAAGCAAACACCATGGAAGAGTCATTCATACATTCATTTCGGATTAGGTATAGGCAATTGGTGCATGATTATAAATCGGCATCATCACATCAGATATTTAAACAGAAATATACGCATCTAACAGAAACCTAAAGAGAAACGTAGAGTAATTTAGAGAGGGTTTCTCCAAATCATTGTAATCATCATCATTTCCCGTGGGTGACCACTGCCCTCAGGCCTCTGCATGCCCCAGTCATGTGCGGTCCGCGGGCAACACGGTTTGCTCGCCAGACCGCCTGCCTCTCTGGCCGTCTGTCTGCAGGATGCTTGATTGGCCAGCCAGCTTTGTAAATGGCAAGGGTGCACACTAGCGGTGCCCATGACAGATGCAAACCGACAGGTCCTGTGTCAGGCGAGGCGGTGTGTGGACCTGGGCGAACCGTAGTCAGACCACCTGAGGACGAGAGCGAGAGAGAGAGAGAGAGAGAGAATGAGAATGAAAGAAAGCCAGTTGTACACTTTCATTAGTGTGTTCGGTCTTTGCACAGCCTACTGGAAATGGACAAGGAGAAAATAGTGTGTTTTACAGCTGGTATCATGTTGATGTTTAGTATGCTGGACACAGACACAGACACACATTCATACTGTACATGCAAGCCATAACAAGCCAACAAAACATAAAACAAGCCAAAGCTCATAGCCACACTTAAATATGAGAATTACACACAAATGTACACACACACACACACACACTCTGACATGTAGGCCTACAGCTTCAGAGGAGAGAATTAAAAGAACATACTAGTGTTAGCACCTGAGGATCCCCTCCACGTTCAGAAAAGAAAACTGCGTCGATTTCCACATGTCTGTCTTCCTAACTGAGCTGATGGAAGCCTTGGTCTCCCATCGACTCAGACATCAGCCTAATGTGTCTCCGCTAACGCCTGAGCCGTTTGAAAAAGCCCCAGATCCCGCAAATGAGAGAGTCGTTGCAGTGCGGCGCGCTGTGCCGTGGTGTTGCATGAGCAAGCCAATGAGTGAAGTCAGTCAGGCAGCCTCGGGCTCAGAAGCAGAGGGGGGATTAAGAAGGGGGGATTGGTAAGTCTGAACTCGGGGCAGGGATTTGGCCGAGCTCGTTGTCAATCCCATCACAGCCCAGGCTAATGTCTCCCAAGCCTGACCCTCGAGCAGCAAGACCTCGTTTCCGGGTCCCTGTGTCTTGCGGCCCGGCAGGCTGGCTGGCTGGCCGTCATTAAGGCAAGACGGCTCTCTCAGTCATGGAAGAGCATCTAAAGCATGACCACTGATACTCAGAGTCACAAAAGCAGTGGGAACAGGATTTTAAAAATGGTCAAGGGATCATGCAATTGTCGGAATGGCATTAGGAAAGTGGAATGAGATAAGGGACTTAGTACTAACTACTTTAAGCCTTTTTTTAGCCTCTGCCAAGGCGGTTATGTTTTTCAATTTGGTTTGTCTGTCTGTTTGTTCGCCAGCAGGATTGTGCAAAAACTGCTAGGCTGATTGTCACAAAACTTGATGATGGGGTGTTGGCGTGTTGCAATGGCCAAGGAACAACCCATTTGGAATTTTGGAATTGATCCGAATCACAGAGTGTATCCAGAAAATAATTCTCGCTCTCATGGTTATTGGCAGATAGGGCATTTAAGGTGCGTAATGTAGCCGTGATCGTGCCACCACCTGAGAAACAGTCTGTCCGGTATGATTCCTGAACCTGACATTTCGAGTCCCTGTCATTTTAAATAAACACTGCTGCTAATTTCCACTCACTTAACTTGACTTAACTTAACTTTACTTTAACCTTGGTGTAGGTCGGTCTGTCTCTCTCTCCGAGTGCCCTTCTAGTTTCCAGTCAAAATGTAGACTGATGAGACTGGCTTGCAGCACTTTGTCCATCTGGCAGTAGTCACAGCTTAGTTCTTGTGGCCAGACTGCAGACTCTCAGAGCCCGCGGTTTGCACTGAAGGCTGTCCAGTATGACTTCAGTTCAGCCTATGACTCGCGTGTGTCTCCTGGGTGACTGTGATGAAGGATGAGCTGTCATGGCTGAGAGTGCTGAGTTCTCCTCTAAGGCTGGTCTCTCATTCAGCTGCCAGCCTTCCTTGTCTGTCAGACGGATGGGGGGGGGCAAGGGTCAGCACTACCCTCCCCTGACCACCACTCTCTGATCCTTCTAGCTTATGCCATTGCCAGCAGTTCTGACACTCCCGGATCAGAAAGCAATGTGGAATGCTCAAAAACTTTGAAGGAGGTTTGACTTTGTGACTTTTTTTCTTCTTCCTGTCTGTCTCATTCTCTCACTTTCCCTTTGTCTCTTCCTTATTTTCTCTCTCACTTTCTCAGTATCTTTCACAGCATCTCTCTCCGTGTCTCTCTTTTTGTCCCTCTTTCCATATGATCTCTCTCTCTCTTGCTCTCTCTCTGTCTCTCTTTCACTCTCACTTTTTGAACTGCCCCCCCCCCTCTCTCTTTTTGGCAGTGCGTAGAGGCTGGTGCCCCTGGCAGGTAGAGCTGGTTCCATGGGGTACGTTTGCTCTGTGCTCATTCAGAGAGAACGTTTTAATTAGATCTTCTGTTTTAGAACCCCCTGTGACACAAGGTTTCCTCTCACGTCTGTTTACCTTTTTTCACACACACACACACACACACACACACACACACACACTTACAGGTGTCTGCCGTCACTCGTCCATGACATGAACTCAAGTTAAAAAGGTGATGAGGCTGCTGAGCCCAGTGCTCTTAACATTTTTCTCTCCTCACCCACCCACTATCACTTATTAATGTCGTAGGTGTGTGTGGGTGTGGGTTCGGGTGCGTGTGTGTGTGTGTGCGCGTGTGCGTGTGCGAACATGCATAGTGTGTGTGTGTGTGTCTATGTGAGTGTGTCTATGTGTGAGTCTGTGTGTGTGCATGCATAGTGTGTGTGAGGGGGCAAACATATGCTAGGAATTCTGTTGGATGAATGATGCATGAAAAGTGCTGTGAAGCAGAGGGTCAGTGTGAGTAGACAGGTCCTCAGATGATGACTCCACTGATAGATTTATAATTGATGTGACTTCCGTCTGACAGCCCTTTGTTAAAATCTCATCAGCTCCTGTCTATGTGAATGTCCTGGCTGTGTGTGTGTGTGTGTGTGTGTCATACCCAAACTGCTTTCAATACTTTCATGAACCATAAACAAAGCATAGGATGCTCAGCTTACAAATGAATAACGTTTTGAACTTTATTGTGATTAAAGAAATCATCAACAGGTGCATTGACATACACTTGAGTTAAATTGTTAGTTTTATCCTTGTAAGTGTGGTAAACCTTCACCTCCGTGCATTCACATGTAATTAATTGCCAATGGCTTGTGAGTCCACACATTGGTTTATTTTGACAATCAGAATGCTTTGCCATGTTTGGCAGCGTTCCTCAATGGAAGCCTGAGATTCAAAATCGAGATCTGTTGTGAAACCACTAAACAATAGCAATAATAATAGAGGCAGCTACGATTTTAGCATCAGAGTCCGACAAGTCTATAAATGCATTGAGGTAGCGTGCATGTGTGTGTTCAGACAAACCATGCTGTCTTGATCTGAGTAAATAATTCATAATTTGAAGCCATACGCGTTCCCCCAAAATCTGCTCTACCACTTGCATTTAATTTTCACAGTCATTATCTCTCTTGATAGCCAAGATAATGTTTGTTGTCATCTCTAATGTGATGGTAATTCTGTGAAATGATTACACTAGAACACTCGGATGGATGTGTAATGTTAATTGAGATGGTTCAACGGCTTAAGCAGGAATTGTTCTGTGGTGTGTTTGTTCTCGTCTGGTCGGTCCAGGATACACAAGGCAGACAGACAGGATACTGGTGCAATAAAGCATTCCTCACAGGCTTACAGAGTGGCCTGCTAAAACCATACACCTCGTGTGTGTGTGTGTGTGATACACCCCTCACGTTGTTTACTTAGCAGCTGCCTGCTTTGGGGTCTCACTGTGTTGTCGTCACTGTCTGATCATTACTCATGTACTTGTTTAGGTCCCAGTGCACACAGTCATTTTACTGTGGTTATTTTCTTTACTTGGCTCTGTCATCCAGTAATACCCTGAGGTAAATATCAAACTGTCTTCACCCTTTGCTTTTTTTTTTCTCCAAAACTTTGATTACCGACTCACCGATGATCACCGTCTGCGTATTTTCCATTTGATCACCGTGTGGACGTTGGTTTTTGCTTTTGAGCTGCCAGCTTCACAGAGAACATCAGCCTGAGTGAGAAAGAGCAGGCAGTGAATGAAAACATTAACTGTTGTTACTGAAGCGTACGGCACCTAACAAGAAGTTGAGTGAAGGCCAAAGAAGAGGACCGGGTGTAGAGCGAGGAGAAAATTAAAGCACACTCCTCCAAAGGTAGATCCAGATAAAGCTTAATATTTAATAATGAATAATAACAATGATGGCAGGTTTTCCTCCCTCAGTTGAGTAGAAGGTTTCCCTGACTTTTGTTGTAAAGTGGTTGTTTTTATTAATTGTAAAAACACCAGGTAATGTTTAGTATTTTAATTTACAGATCTAAAATGTAAACAATTATTCCAGATGTTATTACAAATAGTACAAAGACTGTGGCCTGTATTTTAGTCAATTTGATTTTTTTTTTATGGAGGGTTATTTTAAAGCTTGTTGTAAATATTTACATTGTTTGTCTCATAAGTGAACAAATATGATTTTTGAATAATGTCATAAATAGATGACAAAATGAAGACTCTAGTCACATGTAACGCATTACCTTGTTATGGATCTACTCATGACCAAGGGAGTTTAAATACGCTCTCAAAGGTTAAGGTGATTTGATTTATATAAATATGCACTGAATCACTTGTATATTGTATGTAATTTGATATATAATATATCAAATAACATAACACATAACATAACACGGACTTATGAAGATAAACATACATGGAAACAAATATGTCTGTGTTCCTGTAGCTGTATACCGGTCCGGTAAGATTTCAGTGGTGTTGCTGATAAATGGCCATTTCTTCCAGTTGTTCCTCTTGTGGGCTACATGTACATGCATCTCGCCGTGTGTCGGCACCTCAGTCTGCTCTCAGTCTCAGTCTCAGTTTGTTGGATTCTGGCCTTCACGTGTGTCTGGCTGTGGAAGGGGCGCCATGGGGGATGCTGGTGTGGCACTCTGTTATTTTCATTGAAAATGCAAAACAAGGGAGCGTTGTGCACTTATGGAGTTAGGGAACAATGGACATGTTTATTTTTAGACTTTCAGTCACCGTAGTTCATGAGATCAGAGAGTTGCATCACATACGGGACACCCATACAACCTTATTTTACCCAGACGGCTCCCTGATGTAATTTAAAGGCAAACAGGTGACGACGTAATGTTTTACCAGCAGTGGTATGCTACAAAGAGCATTGCTATCGCCTCTGTCATCGAGGTCAGTTGTATAGGAGCACTAGGCGCACCCACCCACAAAAAGAAAACACTCCTACCTTCCACAGTTCCGAGATTCCATATGGAATTCTTGAGGTAAGGGTTCTTTCATCGAGGAACATTGTTCCTTTGTCAGATCTTTCCCAGGCCCTGTCTGTGTGTTAGACAGGAAGAGTCCCTTTCCATGATGTGGAGAGACAAAGGGGAGTTAATCTTAAGATCTGCACCACATCTGAGTGTCAGGTGACTAACTACTGAACGATACAAACAAAGCTGTTCACCTCAGAGGCTGGTTTGTCGGTTTAGTTTCGTTGGGTGAGGAAAGAGGTTCTTTTGTGTTTTAGTTTAAACCACTTCATTATTTAATCCTCAAACGATTTAGGTGTTACCGTTAGCAGTTTCATGACTGCATCTCGGAGCAGAGTGGGAAGTATTATCCTGTTATGTGTCTGGCAGGGAAAAACATAAAACTCTGTGGAAGCTCACAAAAACATTCTTCCTTTTGTCCTCATTATGTTTGTGTTTTCTCATCTGAAGTAATTCACTACCACCCCCCCCACACACACACACACAGACACACACCCCTCCATCTCCGTTTTGTTCTCTGCTGGTACGTTTACAGGTAGATATTTGAGGCTAGTTTGGAGGCAGAGGGTGAAGGTCACGGTTTAGAGTGGTCATGTCGGTACTCTGCCAGCGTTGGAGCGTTGTCCAGTGGCCCAGGGGACTCCGTGACCACCTCTGCCATTTGGCATTCTCCCTCCACTCCCGGAGCTCCAGAGCCGTTCAGACAGCTACCGAGGTTACATCAGCAGACGGACCTTTTACATCCGATCCCTCCAGGGGGGCCCAGGCCCCCTGAGGCCCCCCTTCATTGCGTGCACGCACATGCGTTCGGGCCCCAGACATGGGGCTGAAAATGTTACGCGAGAAATTAGCGATTCGTCACCGAGCCAAAGCGACGCCGCGTAAGCGGCACGTGTATTCTCTCTCCCCATTGGCTAAAAAGGGCAGCGAGTGAATAAGTCACCGGAGACGGATCACCCTCAGCTGGAGTAGAGAGAGAAAAATCGAAAAAGCTGTCACACCGCGGCTCAAAGAAATGCTGTGACTCAGGGCTTACTGGGAGTTTTTTCTTTGGTCTCTCTTTTTTTTGGCATTTGTTAAAAACCCGGACCGACCCGCTGACTTGTTCTGATGCCAGAACCCTGCCGGGGCCCAATAGTGCTTATCGCGGCCCGCGCCTGGGACGCTGCAGGAACCGAGGGAATGATTCGGGGAGACGGGCCGTGACAAAGTGGCCTGGTGCACTTTCTCTCCTTTCTCACACACACACACACACACACACACACACACACACACACACACACAGACACAGACATATACCAACCCCCCACCAACATAGGAAAGTTGCATCAGCCCCACTTACTGACACACACACACACACACACACACACACAATCTCATTCCTGTAGTCCTCTGCAGTCTTGCTGTGTCACGCAAGCCTCCACTGCTGCCAAGGAGGAGCGGGCTCTTCTGGAGGTAATTGGTCCTCCGTACAGTGGCCCTGCTCTGGTACGCTTCTGGGACTGCCGTGACCCTTTCCTCTGAAATACTAATGGACACACAGCTCTCACGCACCGAGCCACTTAAATTAATTACACCATAATGGAGGCTCAAATTGTTGTTTTTTTATGGTAGATACATGAGTATCTAATGCAATTTGTGAAGTGGAGAAGATGATGGTTTGTAAACAAAAACTATGTATGTGTAATGCACTCAGCTGTCTCTAACATTCCTTTACCTCTGCTGCTGCTGCTGTGTGTATGTGAGCGTATGAGTGTGTGAGTGAGTGAGTGTTTGGGCAGCACTTTTAGAGGTGCCCCGATGTCTCCTCCATTTGGGACGAGGGATGCTTTAACAAACAGAACAGGACCTCCGTGATGAACTGCTGCCCTCCCAGGGGTGTTCTAAACTACGTCAGTTTCAACACCTGCTTCTCGCATTGCTCTCCCTCTCAGCGCAGAAATTAAACAGGGGATTTAGGAGAATTAGGTAGGGCATGCTGCTCTGGAAGAATGTGTTGCTATCCGAGGGACTGTAAACATATAATAACAAAGTCACACACTCCTGCCTTGCATTTACTGTTGGTCAGCCCCGTGTCCAGGCCAGGGCTGGTGGGACACTGTAGGAGTTTGTGGAAAGAATTTCAGTAAGAGTCAGTTCAGTTCAGAGTGAGTCAGTTCATTGAAGTGTGATTCAGTTCAATTTAGTTATGTGCCGTGTTGAGTTCAGTAAAATTCAGTTCAGTGCAATAAGAGGCAGTTCCAGGCCTTAAAGTGTTCAGGCACCATGCCTGAATTCAGGCGTGAGCCGGTATGTTTAAGATTTGAAAATAGGGACACTGATGATAGGCTAGGCCCGAAACGTTTGTCAAATTTTGTTTCATGGCCTGTAATTTTTTTTCGGCACTATTAATACAATTATGGATATCTTTCAGCCCCTAAGTGCGGCCTCTGCTTTTTTCCCACTTGACAGATTTGAAAATAGCCAATGAGACTACAGCATATATGATGTCCTCATAAATTTCTGATAACTTCAGGCACAGACATTTGCATTGCTTTAAGCCTGCAGTTCACTTCAGAATGAGTCAGTTCAGTCAAGTGTGCTTCAGTACAGGCCCCGGCTCTGGCACGTCTGGCTGGGGCACCTGCACCATATGCCGGCGACCCGGGTTCGATTCCCGCCCCGTGATCCTTTCCTGATCCCACACCGACTCTCTCTCCCACTCGCTTCTTGTCATTCTCCACTGTCCTGTCTCATTAAAGGCATAAAAAGGCCAAAGAAATATACTAAAAAAAAAAGTGTGCTTCAGTACGGTTTGGTATGTGTCAAGTTAAATTCAGTTCAGTGCAGTAGCAGTAGGTTCAGATCAATTCAGGCCAGTTGGCAGATATGCTTTGTTTCCAAATGAGCTTGTTTGTTTTGTAATTGGGTGATTTGTGCTTCAGTGCTCTGTAATGTAGTCATTTTCAAGGACGGCCTTTTAGTGTTGTAATTTTCAGCAGATGTCTCACTGTCTGTATTTTGTCGGAAAGATCTGCAATGCGTTGTCAAAACAGGTGATTACATACCATCTGTGTCTTTGTTATAAAAGATACAAAAAATGCTCAAGGTGATTATATGTGTATGTGTGTTGTTTTGTGAATAAGACTTTTGTGTGTGTGTGTGTGTGTAATGAGGTGTTGTGATTTTTGGTCGGGGGTCTTAATTATGTATGGCCATGCAGACGTGGTGGTAGCGGGAGTTGGGGCGGTTGAGGAGCGCTTGGTCAGAGAACCACAGCCGCCCTCCGAGTCTTCGTGCCCCATCTTTTATCATTTACAATGAATACTCACAGGCAGGCTGCTCTCAGGTGGCCAGAGAATAGAATAGAATGGAAATTAAATAAAATAGAAATAAAATAGAAATGAAATGAAATACAATACAATACAATATAATAGAAAGACCATGTACAGACAGAAGTGATACATTTCCTTATTATGGCTTGGTTAAAAGTTGAATTCAGTATATGTGTATGTATATGTATACAGTATGTAATATTTGAGATTTCTAATTTTGCCTATACAGGGGATACATTAGTTAAGGGATTTAATGGTCCTAGTTTGCGGTGACGATGGATGTATCAAGCGATTTAAGTTGGGTGTGCATATATAATATTTCACACACAAAATATTGTGCAGTGCTATTGGATCAGGTCTTAATTGTTATTGAATGCACAGTCACCACTATCTTTCTCAGAACACAAGGGCATCGCACTCAGCTTTGTCCTTGAGTAGCCCAGCATCTGAGTGAACTTAGAGTGTTGGAAATAAAAAAAAAGCGTATTGCTGGGAAATGAAAGGGCCCGGGGGCAATTTGTCTGTTCGACTGACCTAAAGGCTTTTAATTAGATATTGATCATAAGGGCAGTGGTCGGGTCAGCTAATATGATGAATCCGAACCTCCAGATTATAACCTAATGTTTTATTTATTTTTTCTCCTAGCAAAATAAAGTGAACATCCATGTTGAAGCCAAATTCACAATCAGAAAAGAAGTGAAATGAATCATGAAAATGATTTGCTTTTGCTAGACAATAATTGTGTATTCAGTGGCTATGTGGTTGTGCTTATTTCAGTAAACGATGATAGATTTGGTGTGCTGTTTTTCATGGCATGTAGTTTTGTACTATGCTTGTCTATAAGTGGATTCCAATGGGTAGAAGCAATGTTGGCAGTCATATTAGCTGAACATCAGCCACGGATCATTAGATTTTATTGGGTTGATTAATTCCTTTTAACTTTTGCCCGTGTGTTTCGTTGTTTGTTTATAGATAGAGAGTGTTCAGCTAAGAACAGGATGTTTTGACCTGAGAGACTGGTCCTATGTTCCTATTGACAGGAAGAGCATCTCAACCCAGCAGAGGTGGGCAAACAACCAAACTTTGCTCCGCAGATCCGTCTCCTGTGTTGCAAAAATAAGTCCACTATCAACAATGTGTGTGTTTTCATTTTTTTTTTAGCACAATAAGATCACGCACACTTTAGTTAAAGTGTGTACAAAATTCTCGGTGCACACACAGTCAGAGAGGTTGGTGTGTCGCCGTGCAAGAACAGAAACTGGCATTGGTGACAAATATTATTCATAGCACTGCCCCGAGAGAATAACAGATATTCTTTGTAGAGGGCCAAATGCTATTTGTGTCGTGAAAGACGGGCATTCTCTGTGTTCACTGAACCATGGGGCAGCTGAAAACCCAAACAGCGTTTTATCATGTTCTTCTGAACGATGTGCGCAATGGGTTTCCCGCAGGCGTTTCCTTTGTGTTCATAATTTCCTCTGCATGAATATTATTTATCTTGAAAGAGCTATGAATCATGTTTTCATAGTCCCCCCACCCCCCACACACACACATAGGCATTCAGATAGGGAGCAACTGCATATGCCTTTTTATTGTGGAGATTGGTAAGTCTTTAGTTTAGTGACCTTGCCATAGAGTCCAGTTCTTTGGTCAAATAATTGTAAAATGAACATGCAGTTCTTTATTAACCATTTATTAATGGGCTGGGTAATGTTTTAGTACTGTAGCGATTTCAGTAGAATTAGCAGTTTTGATCAAATAAGCAAGCTGTTAATTTGGGCTGTAATTTCAGTCCAATTCTGGTCTGACCTTGATATCCTCTCAGTCAGCGTTAATGAGCTTGAGTAATGTATTGATGTGCAGTCTGAAAGAAATTGATTTGGCCCACTTCATTGCCGCCTGCGTATTTCATGTATGTGTGTTGACTTAGAAATAGTCTATCTGTGATACACAGTTTGTTTTATTGGCCACGCTTTTTATTGACTCGGCAGACTATATGCGCGTACATTGGACACTGTCGATTGCTTGGTCCTTTTTGAGTTGTTGTAGGCCTACTTCTCTGTTTCACTGTTGCTGTGCTCTATGTTGGTATAAGTATGGTATATTTATAAAGGAACGGAGGGATATGTTTGTCACAGAATAAAATGCGGGAATCCAGTCACAGAATAAAATTAATATTGTCTGTTCCTCCTTGCAGTGCTCTCCTTTCAGCCTGACCTGGTTTGTCATGTCTTGGTCTGGTTTGTCAGGGCTCTCACAGGCCTATTAGATAGTGATACTCTTTAAATAATGGGCTGTTATTCTCACTGGTTTCAGTCAGTGTTTGTGTATCATACTGTGTCAATTTCTTAGACAAACAGAACCCTTAAGTCAACATTTCCATCTCGCTCACACACCCACACACACATTCAAACGCAGAGGTGGCAGAGGTGGTAAATCACAGGCTTGTATTAATAACGCTAGAGGCCATCTTTGTAGTCTTTTGAACAGAATGATGAGTTCTTGGATTCGTTCCAGTCATGTTAAAAACACTAAGAGTTCCATGATACACTTGGTGTAGAAAATAGTGATTCAACTCAACTTAGGGGAGAAGTTAGAGCATAGTGTCCCTCCATCACTCTGTGCATCCTCCCAGAATGCAACGTGGTTTCAGAAAGTGAGCTTTTTATTAGCCCAGTGTTCACTAGATGGATCAAGATGGATAGTGAGTTCTAAGGATATGTAAATGTTCTTGAATCTTGCTATTCAGCATTCGGTCCTCATATAACACACACATGAATGGACAAATAAACCTCTTTACAGAGCCTTCTTTTCTCTGGTAATCTTCCAGGTCAAATTGAGGATGAGTCTTTTATGTGCAAACGCTGTTGATATCATTATACCCCCCTGCTGTTTTCTGCTTCAGATCTGTATCTGTCTGTGAACCTCCCTGCTTGCATAGAGGAGTCCCTTCAGTGTGAGTGAGTGAATGAGTGAGCGAGCTAGTGAGGATGTGGCTTCACGTGCAGGGGAGCTAAAACTGGAGCCCTGTGCGCTCTCTCAAGGGGTAACGAGTCGAAGCCAGTTCAGCACAGCAGGAGGAGAGGGGACAGGGCGAGAGCTCATCCAGGTCACACGCCGAGTGTGTGTGTTATGTTGCGTGACGTGACATGTCGTGATTGTCCCTCAGCACAGGGGTCGAGGGGAGGACAGCACACACACACACACACACACACTCCACATCACCACACCAGTGGCCCTCCAGGATCGCATTATTAGAAGTCTTTGCGAGTTCTTCTGTTAAGGCATCAAGGAGTGAGATTTATCCACTGCATAGCCTAGAACCTGCTGGGCATGGTTGCAGATGTGTGTGTGTGTGTGTGTGTGCGCCAGTTAAGCCTGGTGCCACCTGCAGTGTTGCCAGATGTGTCCCTGGCTCTGCTGACTGGGTACCACACACTCCACCTGGCATGGCTTGCAGCCCAACACTGGACATGTTCTATGCCAGCAGATGCACTGGTTAACTGGTGCATGATGGGAGTTGTGGTTTACCTGTTTTGTGCAGGAGCTGGCACTGTTAGCATTCGTCTTTAGACAAACAGACTGCAGATAGAAGGAAGATGATGTGACAGTGATTTAGTAACAAGCCAGATGTTCAATGGCTTATTGCTTTCAGGCAACGATAGCAGCTGACCAACAGCAGTCATTCAGCTACGGACATGCTGGCAAGCACAGAATATTTCTGCTGAAAATGTAGGTTCCTTATTTTAGCAGATACAAAAATGGGCTCGTTTGATGAAGATGGTGCTTTGACATTTGCAAGTCTGAATGGATCTCTTCGTCTTTATGGCACATCTATTAACTGGAAAGATCAGCTTAGATCTCTGCATACTAATTAATCTCGTTCTCGCGCTCCAGAATCCCACGCCGTGACCCTCCTAAACCGCTGGTCATTTCCCTCTCCGCTTCTAATTAAGTGAGACTGACCCCAAACTGTCCACGAGTCAGACGCATGGACGCTGAGGGGAATGGCAGGCCACGGTCCACTCGATGTTACATTATACTTTAATACTTAAGTAGTGCTTCAGGCTCTTTTTTTTCTACTTCTGTCTTGTTCTTGCTCTCTGTCTTCCTGTCTCTTTCTTACTGTTCTTTTCCCTCTTTGACTTTTTCCTTTGTGTGTGTGTGTGTGTGTGTGTGTGTGTGTGTGTGTGTGTGTCTGTCCTCTCGATGTACACTGCTGGGTGCACAGTGGGTGGGTGCTCTTTCTCTCTCTCTCTCTCTCTCTCTCTATTTTACTCTTATACTATAATGAGATATACTACATCTTGAATCTTAAAATTGTGTGTGTGTGTGTGTGTGTTGTACGTGTGCTCTTTATGTATAGTTATGCTGGATATTGTGCAGTTTGTACGCATTGTAACCTACAGTACAGTGTGTGTGTGTGTGTGTGTTGTACATGTGCTCTTATTATGTATAATGTGCTGGACATTGCTCCTTGTGCAGTTTGTATGCATTGTAACTTACAGTGCTGTGTGTTTGTGTGTGTGTGTGCGCACACACTGTGCAGTGTATGTATTGATGTGCTGATGTGCTGCTGCTGCTGCTGCTACAGTACCGTGAGCTGAGCCGTTCTGGGCTACTGTAACCTACTTAGAGCACCACAGCGTCTGGTGCCGCCGCACATCTCACTGCTCAGCTGTGTGGAGGAGAGGAAGCCTCCAGCCTCAGGCCTCGTGTTTTCATATGACTTTGCAAAGTTTAAACCCATGCGATTAGGGGAACAAAAAAAAAATGTCTTGAATGCTTAATCAGTTCGATCACTGATGATGAATGTGTATTATCCGTTGAGGAGATATACATTTATCCAGTGACGGCGATGACAGATTTAATTTTCTCATAGTGTATGCCGTTCACTCATGAGTAATGGAAACGTCCATGCTGACAGTACACTTTTAAAGCTATCGGTCAGCTGGACAGAGAGAGTTAGGAGCTGTGCAGTATCTCTGCACATGCAGGTTTTGCTTACAGGCACCACTGTCTCTTTAAAGGGATAAGAGAACCCCCTCCAGACTGCAGTTCTATTAAACTACAGGGATTGCGCTTGATGCTGTTTGTGTAATGATGGACTCCATTAGACTTTGCTATTGTGTGTTTTTGAGTTTTTCTGTGTTTAAGGATGATTCAACCATGCTTGTATTTCCTATGAAGGCAAGATTTGTACTGTAATATACAG